>NC_034013.1:3521618-3543612 GCF_000346465.2 Prunus persica | reverse complement strand
CGTTAATTTAATCAAACAATAAAAAATAATACTAATGAAACTAAAACAAAACAAAAAATATAGAAAACTATATGTGTAGTGAATTAATAAATTAAGATAACAAACCTGTGGATGTATAAACAAGTAATTGGACAACATTGGATGTATAGCTCGGTATCCAAGTAGGTGATTTGGAATCCTTGAACACTAGAAGCAGTTGGAAATCCATACAGAAGATCATGATGTTCAGCTACAAAAATTTTCACAACATATTTTCCATCTCAATTAAGTTTGATCCCAAGCATTGTCTTACATCCAAATCTTCTTTGCTCTCTTTTCTTCTTTGGAGTTGTCTTTTTCTATAGAAACCTTCACAAGAACAACAAAATTCTCTTTTATGTATTACGTCATTCTTGCCCTTATTTACTCTAAGCTTTCTCGCACTAAATCCAACACCTCTAGCATATGAATTGTAATATTAATATGCCTCATGTTCATTATCAAAACTCATGCCAAGTGTTGGAATGTCACCAAATTTTCTTGTAAGCTCTTCAATTTTCTCTGTATGATCCAAGGGATCAAGACTTTCAGAATCAGAATCTAAGTAATCAAGAGATTCTTTATCATTGGAATATGTAACATGAAATTCATCCTCTTAATGGTCCATGAGGACACTAGCAGTCTGTGCCTGCATATGTATTATATTACTTGATATTCAATGATGCACAAAAGAAAAAATATATATATATTCAATGAATGCTACATCCATAAAGAATTATGAAAGAAACTTAGGGACTATTTGGTATTCAACTTGAATCCAACTTTCAAAATTCAAAAACAGAATTTGAGTCCAAAGCAAAGAAAACCTGTTTGGTAGCCCTATTTTTAAAAACTCAAACTCAAGAACAACTAAAAAACACCATAATTATTTAAAATAAAAAATATTTATTTTTTCATTTTTTTCTCTAACAACCCACAAGTTTTCAAAATTTTAAGATTTGAAAACAGTTTTTAAGTTGCATACCAAACAAGTTTTTGAATCTTAAAAATAGATTTAAGAACTCCTTGTTTTTAAGAAAAATCAAAGTTTTTGAGTTCCTTATTTAAATAAGGTACCAAACGCCCCCTTAATATTTAGAGTCTTCCACTTCCTATGAAACTGTTGGCGTCCCAATCTTAATGAAGGACATGAATTGTTAAATTCAAATTTGGCTATGATACTCAAAAAACTAAATAAAGCAAAGCAATCACTAAAGTATAAAAAATAAAAAAATAAAAAAAAAGCAATACAAAGTACTAAAAAAAAAAAAATTGCAGCATAGATGATACATATTTTTGCTTGAACAAAGGAAGGAAGTCTGGAATTAATAGGCAGTGCACTCTTGGAGCTGTTAAGTCTTCAAATATGAGCACCCAAATTGTGGATAATCCATAAATTATAAATTCTCAATTGAAGGGACTTCTGTGCTTTTATTGGAATAAGAAAGTATGCCTTTTTAGTTTCCATTGTTTTTATTTATTTTTTAAATTAAATTAATCAATAAAAATAGAAAGTTTGTTGGGTTAATTAATAGAATAAGGGTAAATCAGGAAATTTTTTATTAAAACATTATTTCTCTCTCATAATAATGTCATCAAACAAATAAAAAAATAAAGAGTTAATTATAGTTAAATTCATACATATGTCACCTTTTGGGAAGAGTGGTGAGAGTACACGTATATCTTGAATTAAAGTGATGAGCAAAAATTTACAATTTAATATAATGAGGATAAAGTGGTAAAATACTTATCATTTAAAAAACAAAAATTAAAAAGAAATTAAAAATAACAAACACAAAACTCACTAACAATGTGGGAGTTACCTCCACCTCTCCACCAATATATAAAAGAATAAAAGATTACCGATCTCTTGGACCACAGGAGTCCAAGAGATTGTGGTCACCTATCGTTGGATATTAATCCAATGGTTCAAAAAAGTTTCTTAAAATGAGTGCAAGAGTGAGTGAACCGTTGAATTTACATCCAACGGTGAGTGACCACAAATCTCTTGGACCCCTGTAGTCCAAGAGATTAGGACTGTATAAAATTATATATTAATTATGAAAAAAAAGGTCTTTGACAACCAAAAAAAAGCCGATTGAGACGTGCGTGAGTGAGCATGTGCCAAGATGCTAGTATAACAAGAAAAGCATACGTGTCGATATAAGTAATTTCACCTCAAAACTAACCACGTTTTACAGGTGCAGATGAGATAAACTTCAGCTGCCCGTTAATTTTGGGATAGCCTAGGCCACTTGTCAGCCCTGCTATGAGTTTGAAAGCAACAAATATTGTAGTTAAACGCACGAGGGTCAGATTGACTGATTTGAGTAGATTTGTTAGCACGATTAATTATTTCTCATCCAGTGTAAAACAAAGGAGGATCAAGGAAGAGTGTGTGCATGTGTGCTCATTGATTATCAGTGTAAATGACACTGGTGAGAGAGAGAAGGCACCAACAAGCACTAAGGCTCTCCCCACTGCCACCGGATGTTACTCCGGTAGCAGCTGATCATTTCAGGCAGCAGAGGACTACTGCTCCTACTTCTACTCCTGACTCTCCAGCCAATGTGGAAAACCTCTCTGACCTTGAGAAACTGGAAGTTCTTGGACATGGCAATGGCGGCACTGTTTATAAAGTGTGTCACATGAAAACCTCAACCATTTACGCGTTGAAAGTCCTCCGTTTCGACCACAATGGCACCGGTATCTTGCAACAAGCGGCCCGTGAGGCGGAGATCCTTAAGCTAGTGGACTCACCCTATGTCATTAGATGCCATGGGGTTTTTGACAATAATGGCTTCATGAGTAGTACTAGTGATCACAATGATGGTGGGGGTGATTTGTGTTTTGTGATGGAGTATATGGAAGGAGGCTCGCTGCTCGATGTGCTGCGAGCACGCCAGAGATTGCCTGAGCACGTAATCTCTAGCGTGGCAAAGCGTGTCCTTCAAGGACTGCACTATCTGCATGCCATGCAGATAGTGCATAGGGACATAAAGCCCTCAAACCTGCTCATAAATGGTAGAGGCCAAGTGAAAATTGCAGATTTCGGGGTGAGCCATGTTGTGGCAGGTGCCCGTGAGGCGTGCGACTCCTACATGGGCACTTACGCTTACATGAGCCCCGAAAGGTTTGATCCAGAGCGGTGGGGCGGTGATAATGCGGATGGGTTTGCCGGTGATGTGTGGTCACTTGGATTGGTGGCGTTGCAATGTCACATGGGTCATTTCCCACTGATTACTCCTGAGCAGAAACCAGATTGGGCAACTTTAATGTGTGTGATATGCTTTGGAGAGGAGGTGGAGATGCCGGAGACGGCATCCCCGGAATTTCGGAGTTTCATTTGGAGATGTGTGGAGAAGGATTGGAGGAAGAGAGCAACTGTTGATGAGCTTCTTGACCACCCTTTTGTCAATAAAACTTGCTGCTCTTCCACTGACGACTTGGTTGATTATGTTTAATTGCTTTGCTTGCTTTATTAGTTCATTTCCTTCTTATTCTTCTTTTCTTCTCTTATCTTTCCTTCCACTAGATTTTCTAAGGTTTTAAATAATTTTATCCTATTTTTAAAAGCGAGCTACATTCTCTTTTATCTTCTTTTTTCTACTTCTCTTTTACCTTCTTTTGAAAGTTCAAAAAAAAAAAAAAAGAAGGGTAAATTTTTAGAAACACCTAAAACTATGTCTTTTACCACTGACATTTTCTTTTAAAGATGGGGGAGAACCTGGAATTAAGGTAAAAGAAAATTGTGGCTTGTTTGCTTTGCGCATGATTGTCTACGTTTTTTGTTTTTTGTTTTCCAACAAATAATACAATAGATTATGGAAGACTATTGAACTGCCATTGTCATAGTCCAGAATACACTTGCTCAACTTAATATGATGTTATTTGTGTTGATCTTGGGACATACGACCAATCCAACATGATCACCCCACCGATGGTCTACAATCTACTACACAGACCTCAGCCAGCCAGTCCATATATTGTTGATTGGCCGGAAACAAAGTTCCATCACGATTCCATACTCTATCGATAGAAGCATTCTAGCCTATTTTGATTTAGTCTCAGAGGAGCGAGTTCCGATTGCAGACTCCCCCAACAACCTCACGTTATCTCACGGCTCAAAGGTTTTGGGGTGGGCGGTCTGAACACGTCACCCAGTGCACTACTCTCAATCATGCAGGGTTCCCTTCTTGCAAGAAGTCATCGCACGAGGGACCGCCCCACCCAAGACCTACTAAAGGAGACTCTAGTTCACATAAAACAACGGCAACAATCATAAATCTGCTATCTGTTTCTACATATAACACCAAGGCTTTGTCGAAATTCTCTGCTTTCCATTGGCTTCTATGAAGGGTTGAGTCCGAAACCACCCCACCAAACATGCATGAAGTTTTTCCTTCAGCCACAACATTTCTTTTTTTTTTTTTTTATGTTTTTTTTAATACAAGTGATATTTTGGGAGGAGAGAGAGAGAGAAGTTGCAATGCACGCTATTTTATGGATGTTAAATCAAACTGAGACAGAACCAAATGCTTGTCAATCTTGTGCCAAAGCAGCAAATCCAGAAATTCATATCAACATGCTGCTTCTACATCATAACATCATACAAATACAACAAATACATTATCCTTCCTAGCTGAAAATCATTTTGGTGGGGCTAAATTCCAATTATTTGAAATTTCCATATGCTTCTGGAGAAAACCGCCTGAGTAAGAGAAAATAACAGCAAGTAATCAACTATTTAATGTCACAATACAAAAACTGACGAGTGAAAGTGAGACCAGTATGAAGATAATGGCATGAGTTCAAAAGCGTTAGAAGGCCGAGCAACGGATTTATTTCCATTACGAAGAAAATTTAAACAAATCAATAAAAACACAGGAAGAATTCTGTCAAAGCTGTTGTAATTTACATGCTATTGTAGCCAAACAAATTTCCTACACGAGGACATATAACACAGTAGCTTCACCACTGTGTGGACTTATGCCTTGCTTATGCTTCTATGACTAAGCATTCTTTTATGGCATACCATGCTTTCTCCCAAGTTGTTTGTTGTGGTTCACTACCTGCTCACATTTCAAAAGAAATGCTAATGGGCACCCCGTGTCTTATGGATTTTCATTATCTCCTCTTCTTGCAGAACAACGGATGCCATCTCGTCTAACTTCTATTTAGTTTGAGTATCTCAGAAGGGTGAAGAAAACTATGATGGGAAAGATTTGAGAGTATATCTTCAATTTATTTTATTTCAAGTTGTAACTAGTCAGCTTTATAAGTGCTCATAAACTCAAATAACACCATCATAACATGTTAACAACTCCCCCGCCCCGCCTCCTCAAATTTTGTTGTCAAGCAAAATCTTCTAACAGCATGAACAAAGACCTTTCAACTATCCCTAGGTGGCATTCTGTTTAGGACTTAGAAGCACAAACTTGGTGCAGGAACAGGAACTGTGTGTGAAAATGATTGTTCTTGGAAATTCCTAATTTTGGGGAATCCAACAAACATGCATAACCAGTTCACCTAAAACTAGTAGAAACCAAAGAGGAAACCACTTAAACAGCATAGACTAATAACAGAACCAGGAAAAACAAAACCAGAAAATAATAATATAATCCAAAGCATCTGTAACCTAATACTAAAAGCATCTTTTAAGTTTATGCATCTTTTAAGTTTATGGGAAACACCAAGAATTAAAAACAGTAGTGATTCATCGTAATTTGTAAAGAAAATTGATAATTTCTATAAAACATCTCATTATGAACCACGAAATGGTACAAAATACTTAAAACGTTACAATGTCTTACATTTTCTTTAATAAAAAAACATTTATTCCATCAACAAGCACAAATTGGTACTAATGCATTCAGGTCATTTTCTACCAAATTAATTTATATCGCACGTGGATGTGGGCATAATACTCAATAGAAAAAAATTAACTAGGCATGCTGTATGCAAACAGTAAGCCATATACTAGGATAATTTTCTTCATCAAAAGCTGCACGCATAATCATCCAATGCAGGTAATGCAAATTCTTTACTCCTTATACTAGGGGTGTTCAAATAACTGGGTCCAACTGACCAGGTTGCTTCAGATTTTTTTGATTTATAATTTTAGTAGAGACATTGTATTGAGAAAAAGGAGGATAAGGAATCCGCCAAAACAATACAAGAAGGAAAAGGAAGACTCCACGGAGTCGAAAATAACAAAAACAAAAAAACTAGAGCCACTGCCTTACAACCCCTCAGGAAGGAGTTAAAGATGACCTTACATGGCGTAGTTATTTTTGAACGGTGTTGAAGTCTCTCAGGTTGGTTCAGATTCTCAGTATCCTATGGGTTTGTTTCAGTTATATACTTAGGAGTGTGATCAAGTGGGTTAGTTGAATGTTGTGTGGTTCTGAAACCAACAAAACCGCTCCAGTCCGAATATATAAAGAGTGACAAATATAAGAAACTCCACCAGGGTAGATGGAAGTGCAATCTCCACTACTAATATTCTGATCAACATTGTAATACTTACCTGTTTGCTACAGCTTCAATAAACTGAGTGGGAATAGAATCCTACATAGCCTAAGGCAAGAACATCAATGCATATGTAGATTAACTGTATTTTTGTCCAAGTTGTCATTACATTTAAGCTCTAGTTTTGAACCTTTTAGAAACTAGGAGAAGTATGATCTTCCATGAGTTACCAGCCCTACAAACCTGATATAGATATCTACAGTACTCTTAAGTCTTAACTACGGTTTCAGGAGTCTTCTTAACTACTGTGGTGCTAGCATGTCACCAGAAACCAACTATAGTTTGAAGCATCAGGAATGAAATGTAGTGTCAAACATCTTGGACTATGACTTTTGTATCAGGCAGGCAGAAAATGCACCGAAAACTATAGACCACAGATCCAATAAGAAAAGAAAAAACGAGCATTACTGTTTTATTTTGTTCTTCAAAATAGTTCAAGAGTTTCATACCAATGACACAAACCCAGGAACACAAGGCATGATAAAATTCAACATCCAAACATCCAATTATCTTCAACCAAAGGTAGTAGGGGTTTAAACTAACCTTTTCTTGATATAGGGTTGATACGGTGGCGTGGTCCTTCAAAGATCCAATTATCTTCATCAAGAGATTTAACCACCTTGTTAAGTGCGTCCATCAGATCAGATTTTATAACTGCAATTTAGAAAATAAACACTCATTTCAGATAAAGAATATGCATTGGTAGCCACAGAAGCATAAGAAAAGGCATTCTATAGTACTCATTTATCAAATCTTAATGTTTGTCTAAAATAGGTGCTTGCTTGGTCTATTTGAGTTGATTGATTTCTTACTCTCCATTCACAAGAACAAAACAAAAAATGATTTTTACATGAAAATTTAACCCAGTCAGGTATTTTAAGACTTACACAACTAAAACCAACTGTAAAGAAAAGTAAGTTCATAAAACATTTGTCATTGTTCCAAAACTTGCCATAAAAAAATTTAATTGATAAAAGTTTAAGCCACCCATCAGAGAATAAAAGCATCTCTCCAAACATCCCCACACAATTATCACTAGAAGCTCTCTGAAACCCACTTTTATCCATTACCAAAAATGCAAAAATGCAATAACATAGATATACACTAACAACAATAATCACCACCAAAAATAAAATAAAAGCAAGCAATGGTTAAAGAAACAAACCAAGCATTGCCTCTTCTTTGCGATCTTGAATAGAAATCAGATCAATGGGGAAGAGGAAGTCGTCCGTAGACAAAGCAGGATTGCTGCTGCCATTTCGTTCTCCTCTTTCTCCAGCTATTGCTGTTGTTGATATTGAAGAATGTGCTGGTGATGAACTACTCATCTCTCTTCTTCCTTCTTCAATTCTTATTTTCCTGGAAAATTCTGTTTCTCAGACTCACACCAGGAAAATTCCTAACTTTCAATACACTTTCGAATTTGGGTTTATCAGTTTTTGGCTCTCTCTTCCAAAAGTTTTAATCTTTATCCAATGTTTGACTCCCTAAATTACACTTTCGCCCTTAAAACTAAGCCTTAATTACTTCTTCAACCAGCCGAGGCCTTTTTTGTTTTTTCAACCGATTACTTAGAAGATCTGCTGCATAAGTAGAGCTTTAACAGATTCATTTTTCTTTCCCAATCGCAAAATTGAAATTGAAATTAGGTTAATGAATTCATAGATGCAAAGTTTCTTCTTGAAACTGAAAACCATTTTGTTTCAAGGTCGTTGCTTGCACCCTTGAGCATTCTGTTTGAGTTGCTTGCTATTTTTGTTATGGAAACTCAGAGGCCTCTTCGCCTGCCCAATTCCTTGTTCGTTGGACTTGTCTTGGTATTCTTCTCTGGCATTGGTTTTTGCATCCATTCTTCTGCAGTTTTAAGCGAGGTCAGTGCTTTTTGTTTCTCTTTTCCTTCAAGTTTTACCTATGTATATATATATAATATAATATCTATGATGTTATTGCATTGCAGTTGTTTCCATTTTCTTGTTCAAGGGTTGCAATTGGTCATTTTCTTATTATGTACAAATAAAGCATGATCTGCCACGCATTTTGTGGGCTGTTTTGCCACTCATATTTAGAAAGCTTCTTGATAGTTTTAGAAATCCCACTTTGGTGTCTAATGACGTGATATTGATTGTGTGGTTAGCAGATCTCATAAAGTTCTGGCCTTGGGTGAGTTATGCATAGAATAAACATGCTTTTGTTTTGTCCTTTTTTTTTTCTTTGGTTGGGGTGCTGAAAGACCATTTGGTAGGACAGAAACATTGCAATTGACAATGGTTCATAGCTTGAGTTATAATTGGGGGAGTACCTCTTATAGTTCATGGTGTGTGTGTATGCGCGCGCAACCCCTCATGCAGAAACTTTAAGTCCTTCTAATTTCTTGTTTCATTGCGACTACATGCTACAGATCTTCATGGTATGCATAACCCTACATGCCGAAATGCTGATCTTCTATTTCTTTTCTTTCTCCTTCTTCTCGTCCCTAAAACAGGTTGTCACTCAGTTATAATCTGGATATGGTCCATAGTTATAGAATTTGGAAGCCTTGATAAAATCAATTCACATTGCCTCTTTTCCAGCTGCTCAAAGATTCGGAGCCATTATGAACTTAAATTCACTACTCCAAAAAGATATATATAAAACAAAAGATGAACTAATGAAAGAACTTCCACATCTTGTTTTGGTGGTATGTTCATATTTCAGACAAGAAAGTAGACGTTTAATCCCTAGTTTGAATCCAATTTCTAGAGATTGTTTTACACTGATCATCATAGTTACATGAAAGCTCCTATTCATCAACTTTAATCCATATCATCTTCTGCTCCAATCTGTTATTTGCAATGAATGCTTCTTCTCTGCATAGAGTGCCTGACTTGCCATATGCCCAATGCCATCAATTTGGAAGCTCTCTTCTCTCAAAGGCTCCACTATTTAAGAGTTTGTTAGAGCCTTTGTATCAGCATAAGGCGGATTGTGTTTGATTGCGATCTGGCAATCTTTGAAATGATAGCATTTCTGCATTAGCAATTAGGATTATCAGTTAAGGGCATGTGCATTCAGCTCACTAGTTTCTTGTTTAGCTTCCACAATCAAAGTACATGAACGATAGTTTGGTATAGCCTGCTTGATCCCAAGTACTGAATGCAACCTGAACCCCGTTTGAATAATTACCTTCCTGTTATAACCAGAACAACTAATTGATTTCAGCAAATTAGCATAACTCATCATTGGGAACTTAGGTATGCTGCTAAAACTGTAATTCTGAAGCATTTTAAGCTGTTTTCCAGTTGCATCATCAATGATATATCCTAAATAATAATAACAATCTTTTTTGCTGGATATCTGGCATGTTACGTTGTTTGATTGTGAATCAAGACTGCACGTTCACACATGTTTCCACCTACTCAACAGCCCCGATTCACAATCTAACAAAACAAGCCAAAATGTTGAACAAAGAAAATTACTCTCTTTACAAATTATAAAATAAGGTCATGAATTTTGATGTCAACAACACTAATTTATATTATGGAATTCTGGGATGTCATGAATAATGGAAATTGGTTGAAGTAAAAGCAATGAAAGTTCAACAACATGAAAACTGCACTTGGGTCTAACAAGTTCATTAAGTTTATGATACAAAATTCTTCACCTTATAAGTATTTTTTTCTAGATGAATACATATTTTCCTCTTTGGCTGGAAATACCTATTATAAATACCTAAAGAGAGACTAATTCTTTTTTTCTCCCTCATTTAATTTTATTTTTTAATTTTGTTAGTTTATGGTTTTTTCTTTTGATAAGTAAGCACTTGTTTTCATAATTGACAGAAAGTTTACACTATCATATATTGTCGACTTGATCTTCCTTCTGTAAGATTACTTTAAAGATTTTGATCTGTCAAACATATCTTTTAATTTTTCAGGTGGGAAGCTGTGATCCAAACTATGATGATAGTGACTCAAAGATCAGTGCCTTTTGTAGTTTCAAGAAGTATATTATGCAATCTTATTATGAAAAATATGAAAACTTGTTAGATTCAGATTTCCAAGATTTTATAGGACGAGAACTTCCTTTTGGTATGTGTGAGGTGCTTCCCCATGATCTGAGTCTTGTGCTAAAACTCTCAATTTTGCATCGGAATCTGATAGGCCATGGTTCTCATCGTCATCTCACTTCATCCATCAGAGTTAATATCAAACCAGAGTCCATATCTGAGTTACCATTTCACCATTGTGAGGTCATAATCATTGAGAGACTGCCATCTGGGGTATTTGCAGATCCATTTGAGCTTCAACATCTCCTTCAGCGTGGTGGTATCTATCCTTCTTGTTTCTCCTCTTCTTCTTCCCCCTCTTCCCCCTCAAATGAAAACAAAATATTACCCATAACCTGCTATCCAGAGATATTGCACTGATTTTGTTTCTTGTAATTGAATTTTTCCATGTAATGCAGTATATAGCAATATCGCTGTATTTGGAGATACCAATTTAGAGTCTCCTTCATTTCTTTCCAATCGTTCTGCTGTCGAAGTTCACATGGATATTGGTCATAATCTCTTTCTGAGACACGCTGAAGAGTTTAACATCAACGTAGAGATTCCATTACATGCACGATATCCAGTAAGTGAAAAGGTTATGTGTGGAACTGTAACTGTGTCTGGTTTCCCTTAGTTATTTATAGTTTGGAAGATTTTTTTCATCTATGCTAGCCCCATATTCATTCAGCATTGCATATATGGTTTGAAATAGGGATATGTAAACAAATAGATTATTATTCATGCATACTTGACGAGGACTACGTCCACTGGTATATACAGAGACCGGTTGGCATTTTCTCATGATTGAAATCCGAGAAGAGCCTTTGTGTGTGCATTGGACACTGTTTTTGTTTTTAACTTTATCGGGAATATCATTCTTTTGCGTAGAGAGAACCAGCTGCTATATTCTTTATTTTGTATCATTTTACCTTTGCTTTTCTGGGTGCAGCCTCTTAATGAAAACGGCTATTGGGAAGTCAAGTTTGGTGTACCTGATTTGTTCATGCGTTGCAGTGTTGAGGGAAAGTCACATGATGAAAGCTGTTTATATAAGGTGTCAGAGATTACTGGTTCTAAATTAACATATGGTACAGTTGTCTGGAAAATACCTTCTGGGATGAAGGTGCATGCTGGAATTGTATCCATTTTCACTTTTGTTGCAGCCTTATTTTCAGCTATTTTAATTGCTGCTACATCCATATTTTATTCAGACATCAACTCGAGCAAACATTTGAAAGAATCTTAATTCATTAAACAAGTTTGTTGCTTTACAGTTAGCATTCATTTTGATGTTTTGTTTTCATAATTTACACCAAACTCCCATATTCAATCTATTTTTTGAGTGACTTATTTCCCATTCTCACTTTAATCCTATCATACAACATCAGCGTTTTTATTTTCAATGACAAAATAAAAAGATGCAAAGATCAATATTCCGTGTATATATAGAGCTTTGAGACAAACACTAGAAGGGAAATTTAAAAACCAAATATTCAGATGAGAGAGAGTCTTTCTTGGAATGGGTAAATCAATCATTTGTCCTTGACATTAATCCTCTCATACCTACTGATGGGATGCATTTCCTATGGCTCCTGAAAAGGACATCATATGGATTGGATGAAAAGGGTCGGTCATCCTAAAATTGGGATTCATTTCTTGTTGCAAATATTGATATGTAGCATACCATATATCAATAGATTAGCGTAATTCCCAGTAAAGCTGAACATTTCAAACCGAAAAACGACCAATCCAAATCGGGCCTAATCGGCCATACAGGTGACTTCCAACCTCAAAGCTATGTTGGAGAACAATCAGAATATAACCAAATAACAGAATAAAAACAATACAAAATATATTCTCTATATATAATTAAATCAATACATCAATATAATGAATTACAAAATACTAACTTGGATAGATGAAAGAGTCCTGCAGAGTTGCAATAGACAATATTTCTCTTTTACCCTTGTGCTTGTAGTTCGAATGAGTCTACCCACCAGAATTAAACTATCACAAATCAAAGCTTAAACATTGTGGCTTTGATTTCTGACGAACAAGATTTCCTTCATAAGTGCCCTGAGAAGGACTTAGGTACGGAATCGTCAATACATCTTAGAATTTGGACAAGCGAATTAGTGGTTAGTCTAAAACCCTAGTGCTCATTAAAATTTGGAAGCCGAATAACCTTAGAAATCTGAAGTGATGTCCTTTTACTTCCTATTCCTTCCCTGACTTGATAGTTTCAATTGCTTGTTTCATTTAGTTTCGTTTAATCGTTTGTTTGCTTTTAAATCGTTGCATCTCTTTTTAGTTTTAAGTTGTGTTTCGTTTTTTTTTTTCCTTTTTCTGTTAGTGTTAAGTAGTTAAGTTATAAATTGAAAATCCAAAAAAAAAAAGTCTTAAATTGAGTTAGTATGTAATTCTGGTTTATTGCAGTGTGCAAAGATTTCTGTTTTTTTATTTCTCAAATAAAACCTAGTGAGATTAAAAATAGAAGAGTTGTTGCCAAGCTTGAAAGAAGGGAGTGAGTTATGACCATGGATAAGAGATTATGAAGAAAAGAAAAAAAAATTTCGAAAACTCTTTGTAGAGAAAACAATGGCACATAGGATAGTTTGGAATTGGAAGGGATGAAGTTGAAGAAATGTCTGGAAGAAACCGAGAAAATAATAGAAGTTTCCTTTCTAAAAAATTGCATTAATTTTTTTTTTTTCTTTTGGGCGAAGCGCTGAAAATTATTTACCAGAAAAGAGAAAAAAAAAAGAATCGGATTTAAAAAGTACTAGGCTCTTTCAATTGGTTTTTTATTTTTGATTTTATTTATTTAAGAATTAAGAAAGAGAATCCAACCAAAAAATAAGAGTGTATTTTTTATTTAGTTGAGTTTGTTGTTTTAGACTGCTGTATATTGTTGGATTAAATCCAACGGCTGTTGATTAAGAAGCTCCCTGGTCCCTGGCACAGAATTGATATCCGGTCATCAGGTCATCAATTCACAGCCGTTGGATCAAATTCAAAACAAGTGCAACGGACTGATTAGGCTAATGTACGTAGTGCTTTGTGGGCTCTCATCTGCATCTCGCGCCACCACCTCCGACTCTCTCTCTCTCAAAAAATAAAAAAATAAATAATCTCTCAACTTTCTTCAATTTATCCTTGTGTATTTGAGTTTCAATTATTTTACCTGAGCTTGGTTGCTGGGTTGCCCAAGCATCGAGTGGTTTGTTGCCAAGGTAAGGATTTTTTTCGCTTTGTTTTTTTGGGTTCCTGTTGATTGCTATATGGATTTCTCAATCCCTGCGATTTTGCACAGAAATTGAAGGTTTTGTTCTTGGGATCCAATTTTTGGGCGTGTTTCTCTGAATTGAGTATCCTATTGGCGCTTCAATGTTGGTTATATGAAATTATTTTTCTGCCGTGGTGAGCTTTGATATGGCTATGCCCTTAGGTTTGTTTGTGGCGTCCTTTTTGAAATAGTGGTTGTGATTTTTGTCGATTAACTTTCTTCATGGGTTTGATTTTATTTCTACTCAATTGGGTTTTGCTGTCTTACTTTGCTTCTTGATTTAACCTAATTTTCTGTTTGGATTGTTGCAATTTAATGGGGATGCTTTATTTTTTGTTTTTCCTTGGAATTTTCTATTCCTTCTGCTATTGTTTCGTGGATAGCCTCATGATTTGGACTGGATTTTCTGTTTCATTTTCTTTTTGTCTGTTGCTCATATTGGGACATGCTGATGTTGTGTTGATTGCTATTGACAGAATAGCGTCTTCCGAAAGATCCATCGCCAAACAACTAGAGAAAGGAAGCTCCTGCTGATTGCTGAACACAGTCGCATAAGGATTGTCTGTAGACATATCAAATATGTATCATCCCACTAGAGGCGGTGTTCGTGGTGGTCGAGATCGTAAGCGCTCTCTCTCTAGAGAGATTCTTTTCTTTCATTTGCTTCAGGGAAAATAGTGAACATTATGGTAGAATTGCAACTCAAAGATTAGGTTTTTGTTGAGATTCATGTAGGCAGGGAGGGAATTTTATTTACTTTCAAAAAAAAATTCCCACCGATGGGATACACAGAAGTGTATAGTTAACTTTTTAGTTCTTTTACCGATAATTTCCTCTGATTAATGCTTACAAATAATTGCTTCTAAAATCCTATTCGTAGCTAACCATTTGGTCGTTAGTAGAAATCATGAATTTAGTGACTTGGTGAGAAAGTTGTTCGTCTATTCTAGAGAGGTGCATGGAAAAACTTGAACATCTGATGTGGGACAGAAAGGGAATTTAGGGATCAGAAAAACAGGGGAAGTAAGAAAGGAAGGTAGAGAAGAAAAACAAAACATGGGGGCAATAGGATTTTAATGTTCAACATTCAATGTTCAACTCCACTCAATTAGCTTGGAGTAAGGCCTCTTGTATAATAGGAAGTTGAATCACAACAAGCCAATAAAACCTACAGTGAAACCCTGATAATAGTAGCGACATAAACCCTACTAGTTAAAGAGATCGCAATTGAAAATTATGTGTACTCTAAATAGTAGGAAGATCCCAAAATGGAAAAAAATGTATGTAATTCTTAATAACATAAACAAACCCCCAGTAGATGCCTCTATATGATCTCCATCACATATTTGTTTGTAAACCTCATCGACATGGTCAATGAACATAGTGCTCGTACATTTAGGTGCATCCTTATGCTTGGAGGCTTAATAATCTTTTTATGTCTAATGAACTTTATGCTTCTCCTTTGATGTACAGAATTTAGTTGGGATGATGTGAAGGTTGATAAACATCGAGAAAATTATCTTGGTCACAGTATCAAGGCACCTGTTGGAAGATGGCAAAAAGGTGAGACATCTTGTTTGTTCAAATTGCTATAATTCGTTTATTTTGACCATTTCACATGAAAATTTTAATTTAGTTTGAAGTTGCAAGTGGTTTGGATTTTTTTTAAATTTTTTATAAACAAATAGCCCACCCATCATACATTTAATGAAGATGGCCATTTTTAAAAAATTATAAACCTAGCTAATTGTTACATTGAAAAGACTAAGATGCCCTTTCCAACCCAATGTTACTCAGATATTTTTTGTTCTTTACTTTGTTTTGTTTTGCCGTTGTCTTTGTTTCTGTTGTTGCCAATTGTCCCTGTTCCTACCTTTTTTCTTTAGAGGAAGGAACAACGGCAATGAACTCTGTAATGCCCTTGCAATTCTTGTATCACTGGCAATAATTTGGTCTCATTCTTTGAACCATGTCACAAGTATTGACCTTTCCATATTTTTGGATCACTAATTATTCACACTACTGGAAATTGGGCCAATACATATCAAGTCGGCACACATTCAAATTTGTTAACATTTCTTTGGAACCTACTGATGAAAGACAAAATTCAGTTTCCCTAAGCGTTGCAAAGAGCATTGCTGACATAATTTTGGGTATAGACGGTAGTTATGAGTCTCTTCTTGTCTGCCAAATTTTTATGTTGTATGACATGATTGGATTTGGTTCGAATGTAGTGCTTTTGGGAATTTTGTTCTTGCACAGTATCTTAAGTTTGTATTCTACTGGCACTTAACTCTACAAATGATGCTTGAATTATCATTTATAAAAGGGATTGATGCATTTCCTTATTTTGTAAGGATAATCCACTGCCATGGGTGAAATGTATGAGAAGCCTCTTTTGTCCAAAATAAAGAAGTCATGGAGTCTTTTAAATGTCTGCTTTTAATTTCTTTTACACAAGGGTCTAATCTCTAGAAATTAAAGTGTTTATCTGGTTAGACAGCTACTAGCAAAGTTAGCGTACATACTGATTTTTATGTAGTGTTGTTTGTTTTTGTTTGTTTAAAGGATTTTTTGCCTTTTTCCTTTTTCCTTTCATCCACTTGTAAGTTTTGTGTGCAAAGATTTTACAATTGTTCATTTATTGGTAAAGATGTTTACAACTGTTCGTTATATTGGTTCAACAGGTAAAGATCTACACTGGTATACGAAAGACAAAAAAACTCAGAATGCAGAAATGGAGGCTGCAAAAGAGGAGATTAAAAGAATTAAGGACGAGGAGGAGCAGGCTATGAGGGAGGCACTTGGCTTAGCTCCTAAGCGTGCAAGCCGAGGTCAAGGTAATCGGCTTGATAAGCATGAGTTTTCAGAACTTGTGAAGCGAGGCTCTACTGCAGAGGACTTAGGTGAAGGGCACGCTGAAGCAGCACGTGTACATGGTCTTGGTTTTTCAAGGTATGTAACTAAACTGAAAGTGAAAATAATTAATGTTTAAGTGGTGCCTTGGCTTCTTCCTTTTTTTTGTATGTAGTACTAGCTCTATCTAAATCTAGTAATATTGTTGTTGCTGGCTTTGATGTTTTGTCTAGTATAGGTTGGGAGGTGTATTTCTTGCTGAATGATGATCCACTTTGATTGTACTCTCCATTTCTGTTAATGCAATTATTCTGTTTACTATACCAAAAAAGAAAAGAAAAGAGAGAGAGAATACATTGCACGGTTTTCATAACAATCGTTTTCTGAGTGTTTTAAAGAAAATTGAACAATTTGGATAAGATGTCCACCGGATCAGCAATTTGGAGAGCTCTAAAATAGCACCTACAACCCAGACCAAGCAGATTGGGTTGGTAGTTTGGCGGGTTAAATGCCCACCACTACCAGAACACCACACCCAAAACTAACCACACCACAATCTACGAGCTCTCTAATATCCATTCACCTGAAAAAATAGTTGATAAAAAAAAATATTCGCTAACAAATAAAATACCATTGCGATGACCCCACATAACATGGTGATTGAAGTTTTTATGCCATGTCCGGGTTAAAAATCAATAGAGCCCAGTGCTCAATTGCAGGTATTCACACTCAATAAATGGAGATTTAGGAGTTGGCAAAGGTCTTGGACTGTAAGGTGGGAAGCTGGCCTCTAAAGTATTTGGGGTTGCCTCTTGGAGTGAATCCAAGAGCAGCCAATTTTTGGTGCCCAGTAGTGGAAAAAGTGGAAAGAAGGTTAGAGGGCTGGAGTAAGGCCTTGTTTGTCAAGAGGGAAAAGGATGATTTTAATCTAATCGGTGTTGAGCAGTTTCTTAAGTTACTGTTGGTCTCTTTTTAAAATTCCTTGTAGAGGAAGGGAAGAACCATTTGGTGAGATGGGAAGTTGTGTCTCAAACCAAAGAAAAAGGAGGTTTATGGTTGGGTAATGTAGTAAAGAGACATGAATCTTTGCTTGGGAAGTGGCTGTGGGTATTCCAGACAAAGACAACTACACTTTGATATGATGTAATAAAAAAATAAGTATAGCTTATCTGAGAGTGGCTGGGATCCCAAAATTGTGGCTAGAGATTCAAGTTGATGCCCATGGACAGATAATTCTAAAGGGAGAGAGTTGTTGTCGTTGCCGTCAATTTTCACTTGGTTGTTCCTCATGAAGAAAATAGGAGAGTTTGGATATTGGAGTCTTCGAGCATTTTCACTTGTAAATCATTCTCAAAGCATCTTTTGGATAACCCTGCTTTCTCTATTTTTGCTCCCTCCTTTGTTATTTGGAAAGCCAAAGTGCCTCCCAAGGTACGACTGGTAGCTTGGTTAATTTCTCATAGGAAGATCAAAACTTGTGATATGGTTCAGAGAAGGCAACCCTCCATTTCCTTGTCTCCCCACTTGTGTGTTATGTGCAGAAATGCCTTGGAAAGAAAGGCCTTGGAAAGTATGGATCACTTGTTGCTGCACTGTCCAGCAGCTTCTTCTTTGTTGTTTCAGTTAATCAAGGAGAAAGGTTTATGCTGGTCCATCCCCGTGTCGTGTAACGTGCTATTATGTGAGAAGTTTAGATTTTTTGGTGGAAAGAAAAGGGGTGTAGTTCTGGGGAGATGTGCTATGATGGCTATTTTCTGGGTTCTATGGGTTGAAAGGAACAGAATGGTTTTTGAGAATATGTTGAGTGGGCATCTGTAGTTTCAGAGTTCAGGGAGTTTATCTTTTTCTGTCATTTTGTCAGACTGGAAAGCATCTGTTTTGTAGCTCTCTGGAATTCTGTTCTTGTTTTGGTGTTCTCCCTCCCCTAGGACTGAGGTGTTGGTGCAGTTTGCATGTTTAGTTTTCTTATAGAAGTGGACTTCATGTTCACTTTTGTTATACTGTTTTATTTTTAATAAACATTCACGTTTCATATGTACAAAAAAACAATGGCAATGAAATCAACTTATGATATAGAAAATATTAGGAAAGGGACTCCAAGGGGCCAACATGAGATCATGAGAAAGGAATGGTTGTGTTCAAAGACTGTCATGTGGCTTACTCTGCAGTTGGGATGAGTATATTAACGTGGGCGAAACACAACAGGAGATGGAACCAACAAAACACATCTTATTTAAGACTTTTGGGATTCAACTTTGTAGATTGCATTATTTAAGACTTGTTATTATCTGGGTCATAAACACGGTGATAGCTGATGTCATAAGCTCGGCCCTAAAACTAATTTTTGAGGACAAGCCTTACCATGGGAAGGTAGTATTGATATATGATGATAAAAACATGTTTTATATATAACGATTTACAATTTACGTTTATTGGTAGTAAATTTATGTTCATATCACCAGCCTGATGTGTAGTCTTCTTTTTGTTTTTGGTTGGTATGTGTTTTGTACTTTATGTTTTGCCTTCCGTTGTCTTTTTCTTTGCGTAGCTTAATTCTTCTTGATCTGTTTTGCCCAATAATTCAAAATTTCGTCTTGATCTCACTGCAGAGCACCTTGTCCTTGGGATGAGTCAAGTTCCCTTCCATCTACAGTCAAGGATGTTCCACCTGAAATGGGAAACATGGCTGTGCCTGATTCACCACCAAAAGAAAAAAATAAAGAGGAATTAGATGATGAAAGCAGTCGAAAGAAAAGGAGGCGTGAAGAGAGAAAGCGGGAGAAGCATGAGAGACATGAAAAGCGCGAAAAGCATGGAAAACAGCATTCCTCAGATGAGAGAAGGAAACACAAGAAACACAAGGAGAAGAGGAGACATGATTCAGACTCTGAATAATATTTCAAGGTTTTGTGAAATATTGTCACAACTTTCAATGGAGATTAGTAACTTCTTTGTAAATCATACATGAACTATCTACTGTATTTTTCGGTGCTGATTGACCGGAAATTCATAGTTGGTTTTAGATTTTCTGGTTGGCAGATGGTAACCCTGGGTTTAGTTTGGACCCTCTTATTCTGAAAAATAACTGGAATAAATTATTATATTTGCTGTTGGTGTTAGTTTAAATCATGTGCAATGCATGTTAATTTGGACCATCCGTGCCATGTAGTCTACGGCCCTGTCGCCTATCCATGCTTGCAAGGGGTCTTATTTCTTTTTTTGTTTTGTTTTTTGTTTTAAGAAAATGAAACGTTTTTGAATTGCAGTGGAGAATGCTCAATGTATCAATGTAAACAAAAATTTGGGGACCCTGTGATCGCACCTTTGGCTATAAAAACCTTCATATATGCTAAGTTATTGAGAGAATCTTACATGCAATTGGTTGCATAATCATGTCTTTTTCTTTCTCATAGCATGACTAGTCAAGTTACTTCACGAGAGATAAACTCATAATTATATCTATCTCATTGATTTTAAAAGTTGTGTCAAAGTTTCAATCTCTCCCTTTCCCATTTTCTCTTCCCTCTCTTCCCGCCAAAAAAAAAAACAACAAAACCAACACAGTTTCAAATTCTAAAATCAAAGCAAGATCCTAACTATTTATATTGGCTTGCTATTAGCACCCATAGAATTTCATTTATCTCATTCTTCAACGCAAATTCTTCCTGTCTGCGTTCTCAAATAGCAGGCCTCATCCCTGAACTAGCCCTCGAAGACCTCCATCAAGCTTCAAAGACCAAGAATTCGAAGGACCCACCTGCCCCTGTTGATCCCAGAGACTTGACGTTTGCAGATTCGTTATTGGATTTTGAGTCTGGTTTAAGAATATACCAAACCCTGATATGGCAGAAACAGGGGAGGTCAAGGTTGCGGTGGTTGAAGAAGAGTCTATTGGAGAGGCAAATGGCGGTGAAGGCCAAAGGAAAATTCTTAATGTGTATGAGTATGACCCAATTGGTTGTGGGTCTGAATAGACTGCCGATGGGTCTGTGCCAATTGGTTGTGTGGAGAAGGAGTGTGAAATATCAGAAAATTTGAGTTGTTCTATTGAGGAAGAGAAGGGGAAGATCAGTTCGCTTGGAGGGTGCGATCAAAATTCGGTTCTTGATGGTGGGAATTGTATGAAGAGTGAAGTGAGTCGTAATTCTGGAGGAGGAGAACCAGAGAATAATGAGAACGGGAATGAAATTTCGAAGTCCAAGATCGAGGATGAGAATGCTGCAAGAAAGAATGCAATCCTATTTAGAAAACAGAAACTTGTGTCTGTGTAGGAAGATTTATGTGATCACTGCGAACATAAACCAGGAATCCCAACAAATTAACAATATAGGAAAGAAGTATTAATCACAATAGGACTATCTAAAAAGGAAAGTAAATACAGCCTTGAATAAAAATGGAAACTAAAATTACCTGATCGGAGAAGGGAAAAACCTCTGTATACACTCCACAACTCAAGGTTAATTCCATAATTTGCAAACCTTTCCTCTTTAGATTCTTGAAACCTCAAATTAATCTCTCTCTCAGTTTTCGTTGCTAGATTAAGCCTTGTGCATTGTCTTGTCTTCAATCTCTCACCCATGGATAAAACATGATCATCCCTTCATTCTCCCACTAACGGAAGTCTCATCACTGTTCTTAGTATTGATGGAGGTGGAATAAGAGGGATTAAACCTTTTCTTTTAAGCATGCAAGGCTCGCAGATTATTTTCATGTAGTTGCAGGGACGAGCACATGTGGCCTTGTGGCGACCATGCTTACTACCCCAAATGAAAATAATCGTCCCTTATATACTACTAAAGATATCATCCCTTTTTATCTAAAACACTGCCCTAAAATCTTCCCCCAATCTAGGTGTAGTTCATTGTTGACAGAGAGATCACATTGTTCTACTGTGTATCTTTCGTATGCATACGATATTACTTGTACAATAGCTCTCTCATCTTTAACATCACACATTATTTCAAACTTTTAGGAGGACCCAAATATAATGAGAAGTATTTACATAAATTGTTGAAGGAAAAACTAGGAGACAAACATTTGCATGACATATTGACTAACGTTGTAATCCCAACTTTTGATATAAGGCGGCAATATGCAGTTATTTTCGCCAGCTATCAGGTTTGTTTATTAATTGTCTCTTAATTCAAACACATATATGTATATAATTTAATCCTTTGTTTTGCTCTTTATGTGAATAAATAAATAATTTTTGATTTTGTATATATATGTTTGGTCAAGGTTTTAGTTGAAAAAAATACCCCAACCTAGATGCTTTG
>NC_034013.1:3335911-3521518 GCF_000346465.2 Prunus persica | reverse complement strand
CTTCCAGCCTATCAATTTAATTCCATAATTTCAACTGATGGTGCCATCAGTGAGATTGAAGATGTGAAATTAAATTGATAGGTTGGAAAATAGTACGGAGTTGCTGAAGTTCCAATGCGTATATCCGAGAGCAAAGCATCTAGGTTGGGCTATTTTTTTCAACTAAAATCATGACCAACATATATATACAAAATCAAAAATTATTTATTTATTCACAAAAAGAGCAAACACAAAGGATTAAATTATATACATATATGTGTTTGAATTAAGAGACAATTAATAAACAAACCTGATAGCTGCAGAAAATAACTGCATATTGCCGCTTTATATCAAAAGTTGGGACTACAACGTTAGTCAATGTGTCGTGCAAATGTTTGTCTCCTAGTTTTTCCTTCAACAGTTTATGTAAATACTTCTCATCATATTTGGATCCTCCTAAAAGTTTGAAATAATGTGTGATGTTAATGATGAGAGAGCTATTGTACAAGTAATATCATATGCATACGAAAGGTACACAGTAGAACAATGTGATCTCTCTGTCAACAATCAACTACACCTAGATTGGGGGAAGATTTTAGGGCAGTGTTTGAGATAAAAAAAGGATGATATCTTTAGTAGTATATAAGGGACGATTATTTTCATTTGGGATAGGAAGCATGGTCGCCACAAGGCCACATGTGCTCGTCCCTGCAACTACATGAAAATAATCTGCGAGCCTTACATGCTTAAAATAAAAGGTTTAATCCCTCTTATTCCACCTCCATCAATACTAAGAATAGTGATGAGACTTCTGTTAGTGGGAGAATGAAGGGATGATCATGTTTTCTCCATGGGTGAGAGATTGCAGAAAATGCAACGCACAGGGCTTAATCTAGCAACGAAAACTAAGAAAGAGAGAATGAAGTTTCAAGAATCTCAAAAGAAAAGGTTTGCATGTTGTGGGATTAATATTGAGCTGTGGAGTTTATATAGGGGTCTTTTCCCTCTCCGATCAGGAAATTTTAATTCCCATTTTTAATCAAGGTTGTATTTACTTTCCTTTTTGGATAGTCCTCCTATTGTAATTAGGACTTTTTTCCTGATCACATAAATCTTCCTACACAGACACAAGTTTCTATTTTAAAATATTACCGCATTCTTTCTCGCACCGTTCTCATTATTCTCTGGTTCTCCTTCTCCAGAATTACTGACTTACTGTTTCACTCTTCATACCATTCTCACCGTTAAGAGCCGAACTTTCTTTATACCTTTCACTCCTCGTACAATTCCCACCATCAAGAACCAAATTTTGATCGCACCCTCCAAGCCAACTGACCTTCCCCAGCTCTTCCCCAATAGAACAACTCAAATTTCTGAGATTTCACTCTCCTCATTCTACACACAACCAGACCCACAACCAATTGGCACAGACCCATCAACATTCTGTTCAGACCTCTCACTCTCTCAGTCTCTTTCCTCTCCAACCATCGCCTGCCACGGTAGACGATACCCACCTCCGCCACCACAGATCAGCCCAAAGGTAACTTTTTTGTTGTTTCTTTTTTTTTTTTTTTTTTTTGGTTTAATAACACTCACGTGCTTTTGTTTAGTTTTTCTGGTGCAACTTTTTATTTTGATCCGTAATATTTGGCAATGCAATTGTGGTTAATTGTGTGATTCTCTTAGGGCTGAATACATTATAAATTTGATTTTGTTTTGATGTTCTGGAAGATTCATTTGCCTAACTTGAATTGCGCTTAAAGTTGAACTGCTTGATAAGTGTGGTGCCTGTGTATTGGAGGTCACTTCTAGTCTGCCCACTATGTAGTCGATAGTGGGTTCATCAGTTTAAATCTTACTCCAGCTTTCCACCTGTGTAGGAGGTAGATTGATTCCAACACATTATCCCTTTTTTGTAGGTCAAAATGAGTAACTTGTGTGGCAAGAGGCAAGTTAGAATTTTTTTGCCTGTGTAAATATACATGTGCAGAGGCCAATATACCATTGCTGGTGGCAAATATACCTGTGCAGGAGGAAAATCTGAATCGTTTGCCTGCAGATTTTCGACCTCTGCAGAAGGCAGATTGAGTCACCAGAATATTACTTTTTTATTTTATTTATTTTATAGGGTTAATGTTTTCCTTTCCTCCAAGATTATGCTCTAATGAGCTCAGTCTTTGTCCCTCTGTTAAAACTTAAAACTTATTTGTGCCTATATTTTCCCTCAATTTTTTGATGCACTATACATTTCTTGTTCCAGTACTGTGGATGTGTATATCTTCTTTCTTTTTTGTGTATGCAGTTGTTCCATTCCTATATGATATACTATGGTGTTGTGCCCATCGATATACTTTGCTTTGTTTGTGCCTTGACAATGGTACTGTGCCTCTTGAATAGTGTTGTGCCTATATATATATAATATGTGTGTTTGTTTATCTTCTTTGCCTGTATTAAGGTGTTAAATGTATTCATTACTGTTTCTTTACATGTGTTTGATATTGTGTATATGTTCGTGCAGGCTAGTAATAGCACAGAAGCTCCATCTTTTTGAAATTTAAATGGCAACTCAAAACATAAAAACAAATGGTCCGGAAAAGTAAATGTCTAGTTGGACAATGGTCAATGGGATAATTTCAGAACAAAAGAAAAATGTGGACTACAATAGATAACCAGTCCATAAAATAGATTGCAATTTAATTATCGCTGAAGTTAATTCGTCTAATTAGTTTCTGCAGTGACATTTTTGTTGGTGTTTGACTGGTATGAGTTTTAGTTTATCATTGATTTTTCTGCTCATTCTTTGTCTTGTTGTCTTCAAGTATATTTGCATATCTTGTACTTAGCAATTTTTTTTCCTTATTTTCCTAATTCCTAGTTCTCACTTGTGTGTATTCTAATTTTTTATTTTTATTTAACTTGTCTCTTGTGAATGCTATAGGGTTAATAAGACAGCCTTTGTTGAAACTACTTGTGGAAAAATTGATGATTGAAGATGGGAGATACTGAGGGTATTGTAAAGTCAAGGTAATTTTTAATTTTTAAGTCCTATTTATTTCTGCATGAATTTGTTCTTCACTTTCAATTGTAACATAACCAATTGTAAGGGGGGAAACATGAATGTTTAAAGAATGCATTATCCAGTTTACTATTTATATTCGAATTGAAGGTTCTCCGGCTTGACAAAAGCATAGGAACTGTAGTGGTGATTTTTAATTCTTGTAGTGAAAGAGAAAGAAAGTAGTTTTTCTGCACTCCAATGAATATCAGAGCTCATCCAGAAAAAAGGTAATCATTCTTGAAAGATTATTAAAACTTAGGGGGATTAGTTGTATTCTTTACTTAGACTCATTAA
Organism: Prunus persica; assembly: GCF_000346465.2. NCBI lineage: Eukaryota > Viridiplantae > Streptophyta > Magnoliopsida > Rosales > Rosaceae > Prunus > Prunus persica. The sequence continues at coordinate 3,518,187 of NC_034013.1, read as the reverse complement.
GCCTGGCCAGAGTCTCCTAGATTGGAATCTGGCTGGTCGCATGAGGGAAATGCAGTTGATGTAGCAGCCCAATGGAGTAGTAATGAACAGTGTTAAGTGAAATGTCTATATCTACTATTCATTCTTCTTATAATACACACACACACACACACACACACACACACACAAATACATACATACACTTTTTTTTTAAAGGGTTTGAAATTGATTTGTACTTATTTGTATTTTCTTTCCCTTCCCCCCACCATTTTTTATAATGCAGCCTGAAGGAGGATATGGGTCCCTTTCTTTAGACTACTTCACTTTTTCATCCAGCATTGCAGACCATCTGCGAGCAGCATCTCTTGTGATCAGTCATGCAGGTATAATTAAATAGTGTGATGCAGGACGCGTAGGACCTAAATTTGTTAGTTTCCTAGATTCTCTAGTTTTCTAAATTCTAGTAGGATTTTAACTTTTCCAGATTTCTAGTTTTAGTTTCCTTTTTTATTTGGGTTAGGATTTCTGTTTAAGCAAGGGATTTTTATCCTATTATGTCTAGCTTTTAGTTTGCTATAAATACCCTCATGTAGTTCTTTAAAATGCAGATTTGAATGTTGAGTAAACCTTTTCCTAGAACTCTCTGATCCCTTCGATTTTTTCTTCTCCTCAATCTCCGATATTCTTCTTTGTTCTACTGCTTCTGCCCTTTATCTCGTCTTATCGATCTATATTTCTTCTCCTCGGTCTCTTATATTCTTCCCTATTCTATTGTTTAAGGGCTTAATCTAACACCTACGGGCTGTAATACATCAATTGGTATCCAAAGCCAGGCCTCGATTTCGCTTGTGTCTACTCTTTGACATGGCACCCCAAACCATGGCCAGCCTCGCGGAACAACGTCATGAGTTCCAAGACAAAGTTTCTGACGATATCACCTGCATTGAAACCCAACTCTCCAAGCTCAGCGCTGAACAAAAAGAAGAGTTGGTACAGGTTCAAAAACATCTTGCGACGACAGACCTTGCCATCAACAAACTCCAAGACTCTGTTCAGATGCTTATCAATCACTTTCGGGCTGTAGCCTTCTTCTACCTCAGCAGCACTCTCGAGTTCGTCTACGCCGCCAAAAAGTGGCATTCTGCCCAATCCACCGGTGGATCAAAAACTCAAGGCCGTGCCATACGGCATGCAGCATACCTCAACCGGTCTCTCGCTCGGCACGCCCAAGGCTCAATTGGAGCCCCTCTTTTCTTTTGGGTTTATGTCGCCGCCCCATTGTAGCCAGCACACAGCGGGCCCTCCTCCAGCGACTACTCAGGCTCCTAACATGCCACCCGTTCCACATGATCAGTACACTCATCTCCCTCGCCATTTTGACAACAATGTCATCCGTCACATCAGGCCTACCGCTTCTACTTTTGATGGTCGTGGAGATCCTACGATGTTTCTTGATTGGGTTCAAGCCATGGAAGATTATTTCGACTGGTTCAACTTGACGGATGCTCATAAACTTCGCATTGGTAAGATGACGCTACGGGGAGCCACTAGATTATATTGGAATTCCGTGGAGGAGCAACTCTATCAATTTGCAAGGCCGCCTGTGACTCTATGGAACGAGATGAAATTCAAGCTTCGCGAAAAATATGTTCCCACCTTTTATCTAGAGCAATTGTTTGATCAATTATGGACCATTTCCCAAGGAAATTTGACCGTTACTGAATTCCATGCTCGTTTTATTAAACAGAAAAAACGTGCAGGGATTCGTGAAGAACCAGGAATCACTGTGTCTCGCTTTATCCATGGTCTTCATGACGATATTAAACATGAAGTCTGTCGGTTTGATCCTCATTGTTTGGAAGATGCATATTGCCACGCATTGGAAGCTGAAGCATATTTGCAGCCTCAACATTTGGGGTATTCTGGCCAGCCTGCAACCGCCGACCAAACTCTTCCCACTACAGGTATGCATACGGGGTTTTCAAGACCATCTAACCCTACTGCACCACCACCTAACAAAGGTCCGGTTGTTTCTACTAATGCTCGCATTGAATGTTTCCATTGTCATGCCAAAGGACATATTGCCTCTCGTTGTCCGCAAGGAACTTTAACTATCAACACTCCCGATAGTGAGCTTTGTGAGATTGTGGAGCCTCTCGAAGGTGTCCATGATCCAAACATCGATGATTGCTGACCCTCGTCCCTTATTATTCATACTTTCAGTCGGCGTCATCGTTATTAATTTGTATTTTGTGGTTGTTTACTTGTCGGAATTGAGTTCTTTTTGCCGGGGGAGAATGATGTAGGACGCGTTGGACCTCAATTTATTAGTTTCCTAATGTATTTGTTAGTTTCCTAGATCCTCTAGTTTTCTAAATTCTAGTAGGATTTCAACTTTTCTAGATTTCCAAATTTCTAGTTTTAAGTGTCCTTTTTTATTGGTTAGGATTTCTGTTTAAGCAAGGGATTTTTATCCTATTATGTCTAGCTTTTAGTTTGCTATAAATACCCCCATGTAGTTCTTTAAAATGCAGATTTGAATGTTGAGTAAACCTTTTCCTAGAACTCTCTGATCCCTTCAATCTATATTTCTTCTCCTCAATCTCTGATATTCTTCTTTGTTCTACTGTTTCTGCCCTTTATCTCGTCTTATCGATCTATATTTCTTCTCCTCGGTCTCTTATATTCTTCTCTGTTCTATTGTTTAAGTGCTTAATCTAACACCTACAGGCTGTACTACTACATCATAGTGTCTTCTTATGTTTTGACATTTGATTACCATTTAGGTATACTTGAATTACTGTTACTGTTTTGTCTTATACAACTGCCATTCTTCCATGTGCACATACAATTAAAACATAATTGGCTGAGTTCAATTTTTAGAATCAAACGGTTCAGATACATGACTAGTATTACCAGTCATCTGTACAATTACATTTTAGAAACCATTCTAATATAAGGGTACATGATGTGTTGTTATGAGGAAGGCCGACAATACCACAATTTAATTACAAATTTAATTACATTTTATGTATTTTTGTTGTTCGACATAACTCTTAGAGCATTTTTGTGCATGAGGGCTGTTCAGTTATGTAGACGTCCTTGTATGGAATGAAAATGGAGCATAACTCTTCTTTTTTCTTAGAGCATGTTGGTGCATGAGAGAGTGTCATTCTCTACATTACTGATGTATATATCAATGTGTGTATACATAGAGTTCTTTTGGAGCCCACTTCACATTATAGTTCCATCATCCAAACGTCTATGTTTCAAGTTTTCATTCAAAGATGAGCTTGAAAAAAATCATGCAAATCATAAACCATTAAGCCGTGTAGTTCATGAAACAAATAGAAGAAAAAGTTTTTTTAAAAGAAAAATTAAATGACTGCGTTCTGATCAAATGGTCATGAATTTTCTGATTTTGGTTTTTTTTTTTTTCCTGAGATAATCTATGAATTAAGACTTGAAAATTAGATGGTCGGATCATTGACATACAATGCAAGGTGGGTCCTACAAGAGTGTCCCTCATATAAGTTTATTTGAGCGATCTCTCAATTGAAGCTCCATCTATACATATTTTGCAGGGATAATTGTTAGAATTGTAAATATTGCAAGGAAGCAATTGTGAAAGGCTATTCCTTATGAGAACTTATTAGCTACAATGCATTACTTCCATCTATCCTTTACTTCTGCAGGAAAGGTGTATCGTTTCCCTTGAGTCTTTTAAACTCATCAATTTTAATGAATTTTCTTTAGGGAAGTTTTGTAAAAATAGAAGTACAAAGGAAGAGAAAAGTTTGCTGATTATGAGTAATTTCTTTGTACATATGTTGATGCTTGATATTTGATTGGCATAAATGTTTTCATGAATGTTTTGCTGTGGTGCAGGGTCACGGAGCATGTTTGAGACATTGCGGCTTGGTAAGCCCTTAATTGTGGTGGTGAATGAAGATCTGATGGACAACCATCAAAGTGAGTTGGCAGAAGAACTAGCAGAGAGGAAGCATTTATACTATGCTCGCCCACAGACACTTTGTCGAACTATAGCAAATATGAATTTGGATTACCTCATTCCATATCCAGGTGATGCCACACCAGTTGCCAAGCTTATCAATAGGTTTCTTGGTTTTTCAGATGATTGATGGAAGTGTAAAAAATTATTACTTGAATCGATTGTATCAATGCTAGCTCTACTCTTTTGCATGCAATATAGATGCATGATTTAACCTAGGGGACAAGCATATGCATATCTATTAAGAGCATGTTCACTTATCAGAAATGGGAGATTGGCCTGGTTGCAGAGGGTTGAAGCAAATGAATTAGTTTGTCTAGGATCTCAAATCCCACTGATACCAGATTAGGAAGACATGATTTCCTTTGGGTAATTGGAAGAGTATTTAACATAAATGAGTTGGGATGCATCATGTTTGGCCCTACCAAACTTTATTGCATACCCATGTCATGTTGCAGCTGATTTCTCCCTCTTACACCAGGGACAAGTTCCAACCCATGGAGATAGTGATGCTCTACTGTTTAGGGGGTCAAGCCTAATTCAATGTCACTCTCAATTGTAAGAAGGGTAGAAAAGGTTCCATGTATGAAAAAAAAAGAAAAAAAAAAGTTTCCATGCAAGGGACTTGTTGCTCAAGTGGTTAAAAGTATCTCCCCGTTCATCTGAGAGTTCTAGGTTTCATCATCCCCTTCCCCCAATATGAAAAAGAGAAGGTTCACTATATGTTCTTAATTTCTTTTATGATATGATTAATGAAGGATTATGTCACTTATTACTAATTGTTATTTTTATTGACTGGGACAATGAGTGACACTGGGACGGTGGATTGGCATGCAAATATTTAGGCGTTACTATCTTTCTCCTTATTCTCTGGTTTGAAGCTGCTGTTTTATTGTTTCTTACGCTGGTGGCAATTACAGTTGGCACATTTGCCATGTCCACTTCAACTGGTGAATAAAATCATTATCCACACATTGTCTTCAAGTCATTTGAGGATAGAGGTAATCAGAAAGTTTCGAAATCTGTAGATTGCTTATGAAAAATGCTACTACTCGCCCACGCGCTGGTGGACCGTTGATGATCGGTGGACCATTGATGATAGTGAGTCTTACAATGCATCAACGACTTACAATCATCACGCATGAGCAATTGTCTGTAACACAAATCTTTGTTTATAATTGGGAAATAATTATTTGAACGGAGAATGGATGTGATATCGTGCAAAAGCTTCCAAGACTTTCCGATATAAAAAGACAACAATTCTCTAGAAAATACAAAAGAAGAGACGACTCATGTGAAGAATCATGTGAAGAAAAGGCCAAGTTTAGAGAAAGAAGGAGAGATGAAATCCAAGCTAGAAGGGAAATTCAACTCCCTATACAAATTTACACCTCACCATTGTCAAACTCATCTCTCTCTCTCTCTCTCTCTCTCTCTCTCTCTCTCTCTCATTTCTTCTGTTTTGCATTGCTCTTTCGGTCTTTGTGCTCATGGAAGTTAACACCACTGCTGAAAAACACCACACTCATCATAAATACCACCATCTTTCACATTCTCAACCCTATAACCACCACCACCACCACCATAACCATGGAAGTTTTCCTTCAAAATATACTCTCATTATCATTTCCATCAGCTCAGTTATGCTCCTTGTTATAATCTTGATCATTTTAATCCTTCGACGGCTCAAGTCCACCAAAAGTTACAATGGCAAAACTTACAGAGAGAATAGCATCATCAGCAGCAACACAAGCAGCAGGTTCATTGCTCAAACCTCAATGCCCACCTTCAATTCCAGCCCAGGTAATACACAGAAAAATGAATGGTTCTTCTGCTCATAATGCTTTGATTATTTATTTATTACAAGTGATAGTCTAAAAAGAGGGGGAGGGGAAGTTTCTCGCACACACTACTAAGATGCCTTGGAGGTTCGAATGCATTTTTTTTAATTAAAAGAAAAAAATATGGTTTTTAACAAGCCCATTATGGAATTTGGTTGGACATGAGTTTTTTCTGTTCCTCCAGAAATTCTGATATTGGCATGTGAAAATGTGGCAGATGTGAAGGGTGGGTGCCTAACCCTCCAAGGAGGGGATTCTGGAAGGTCAGTGCTTAAGACACCAGCAGAAATACTCACAGCACCAAGCAGATACAGAAGAGGAGGAGGAGGAGCAGTCCAAGTGTTTTCATACAAGGAACTTGAGGTGGCCACTGAGAAGTTTAGTGAAGCAAATGTGATAGGGCAGGGAGTGTTTGGGGTTGTGTATAGGGGGATCCTCAGAGATGGGACTGTGGCTGCAATTAAGATGCTGCATAGAGAAGGAAGGCAAGGAGAGCGTGCTTTCAGGCTTGAGGTGAGTGACTTCATTTATTATTATTATTATTAGCTTTTGTTCCTACTTGCTTTCTATCCAATATCCATCCCTCCTTTTTCTCTTTAATTAATTTTGTTGCTGTATTGTCTCTTCTGTTTCAAGTACATTGGCTTTAAAATGAATGCCCTTTTTGTCATTTTTAGGTGTAAGCATTTGTACTGTCCACACAAACCATTTGAGCAAAATTAACTAGGGCATTGCTAGATTTTTTGCTTGCAATATAATTCTCTCTCTCTCCCACACACACACACACATAAAGGGACGTGATATGTGAAAAAAACAATCCGTGTATCACACGATGTGTAAAAAAGACACAAATGGTGTATGAGACGGAGATAGGAGAGTTTTAATACTCCTTTCAAAGATGCTATGACCTTAGTATTTTACCTAACCACACTAAAAGAATGAAAATCTTGAGGACCTCTTTCTCCAACACACATTACGCTTGCATTCAAATGTTTTGACAAAAGGATTATTTTTCTATTTTAAAGAAGAATGCGTGTTTGTAGTATATTTTATTAAAATTTCACATGGGTGTGTGAGACAAAATATGAAATTAAACAAATGCCTTCTTTTCTTCCCCTATTGTAGGTGGATCTACTAAGCCGATTGCATTCTCCATACTTGGTGGAGCTACTTGGCTATTGTGCTGACCAACATCATAGGCTCCTAATATTTGAACACATGCCCAATGGCACCCTACAACACCATCTCCATTCCACAAACAACCATAAGCCGTTGGATTGGGGGACCCGATTGAGGATAGCCCTTGATTGTGCCAAGGCCCTTGAGTTCCTCCATGAGCATGCCATCCCACCTGTCATACACCGTGACTTCAAGTGCACCAGCATTCTACTTGATCAAAACTTTCGTGCCAAGGTGTCGGATTTCGGATTGGCCAAGACGGGTTCTGAGAAGATCAACGGTCAGATTTCGACACGGGTTCTGGGGACCACAGGATATTTGGCACCAGAGTGAGTGCTACTACATCATCTGTAATGGAACTCCTTCTCTCAAGAATGATCATTACGATACCAACAAATTTAGAGGCATGCAATAGAAGCATACACATGGGCTTATATGCTAGGATCACTATTATGCTAGCTGTCATTTTTTATCTCCTTCATGGGTAAAGCAAAAGAACTACTAAAAACCTAAACACCATTTTGGACCAAAGGCTGATTGTGACATTTTCTTGCTTTGATGCCTTTTTGCATGGTCCGTATACAAACTGCATATAAAACAAGTCTATTCATCAAAATTACAAACGCACCCTTTGATTTCAATTTAAATAGGGAATTACAAGAAGATTCTTGTGTATATAAATAATACTTTTCTCTTCACTGTGATTTTTGAGTTTTGGACTTTTTGGTGATACATAGGTATGCCTCCACAGGACAGCTTACCACAAAATCAGATGTGTACAGCTATGGTGCTGTTCTTTTAGAGCTGTTAACCGGGCGTGTGCCAGTTGATACCAAGAGGCCTCCTGGAGAGCATGTCCTTATCTCATGGGTTAGTCAATCATCATGGCATACAATGCTACTAAAAGTGAACCCTGCAAATTTCTACTTAATAGTATATAATATTGAATTTCGAGTCTCTGCATTTACAAATGGTGTATTTACATGCATTCCGTTTAACCTAAAATATTACAACAACCTAATGGTTAGACTTGTTGCGACATTAACTAGTCTAATCTTAATAGTTACACTTTCACTAAAATTAGACTAGGTGATGTGCAACACGTCTAACCGTTAGATTGCTATGCAGAGACTCAATGTTAAGTTTATGCAGGTATGTATGCCTACAATTTATGCATGCATGTATCTAAGGTGTAAACTAAAGAAGTTGCTAATTTTTGTTCTATGACTCAGGCTCTTCCAAGGTTAACTACCAGAGAAAAAATATTGGAAATGGTTGACCCATCTCTAAGAGGGCAATACTCAAACAGGGATCTAATTCAGGTCAGCTCAGCTAGCTAGCTTCCTATAATCAAACCTTCAACTGTAAATTATTGGTGCTAAAATTTCAACCAACTCAGATTTTTCTTGCCACTACATTGTTTCACAGATAGCTGCTATTGCAGCAATGTGCGTGCAGCCAGAAGCTGAATACCGGCCTCTAATGGCAGATGTTGTACCGTCTCTAATTCCTCTGGTTAAGAACTCTTGTTATGTTGGTTCCTCTAGCACCTCTAGATTTCAGAATCAAATAGCAAGTCCGAGGTATTAGCTACGGGCTATACGAAAGTCGGAACACTTGAAGGGAACATTCAGACCAACTAGTTATTCGTCTAGTGGTATATCTTATTTTCAACACTAGATATATTGAAGTACCATGGATGAGTGAGTTACAAGTTTCAGTTCCATCAATAATATTTGATGCAAACGCATACAAAGTACTCTGGATGGATGTGAAGCACATTAAGCAAAATATTAATTAAGCCTCTTTCTTCTTCTGAGTTGAGACCTCAAATTTCCAACAAATCCGCCACCATATTAGTTTGTAGAAAAATGAGTCAAATTCCTAGTATCATGATCTTGCAAAGGAGATTCTGCAAGGAACATTAGAAATTTTTATGAGTAAATATCAATTATAATTTTGAAATCACCTTCAATTTTTAGATTTTTGTAATGCCATTTTCTCCTATATAATTAATTACCAAGTTTGCTTCTTAGCAAGAACCATGCCTGCCGTGGTCGAGACTTGATCATGTTTTGGCCAGATATCCTAACCCCAATCAGTTAATCGAAATGAATACCTTCTAAACTCCAACAATACTGTAAATAACCAAATTAAACTGGAGAAGCGGCAAAGAAAAGGACAATAAAGTGAACTCCAATTCACAATTTTCTAATCGAGTGACAAAATAAAATCTGGCAGATGCACACCAATGAAAACCCAAAGAATTATGAAATTTATCAATATTTATATTATTAGATAAGGAACACCATCACAAGCCCCAAACACCAACTTACAGAATAAGAAGAAAAAAAACACATCCCACATAACCAAAACCAACCAAAACAACCAGATATATTGTTAAGGCTACCCACCACCTATATACCAACTTATAATACAGCGCAAAACTCAAGTTAGGCATTATATCCCAAGAGAAAACCCATTAGAGAAATTATCATACGGGATCCTGAGAGCACATCTTGACTTGTTCCAACGATTAAGCGGCAAGTACTACTATCACAATGAGAAGCACGATTCCAAATATTACCAAGAGCAAGCAAGTCTGCAAAATACGAAGAGATCAATAAGATTGACAATGTTAAAGAGTATTCATATATGCCTTAAATAAATTGAGAGATGGAGATAATACAGATCATTAATATTCCTCTTAAGTGGGATTCAGTGCTTACTTCACGTATTTTAAAATACATAAGTACGCCTACTGAAGTATATCATGGGTCTGAAAACAGGAATGGACCACATATTATGCCAGAATCAACTTAAGTAGTGGCTCAAATCAGATTTAGCAACATAAACAACAAAAGGAGTTCTACTGCTGTAATTTTTAGATGTATTACCATTAGGTGTAGATTATATTCCTAAAAGTTTAGGCCTACTTGGGTTAATTTACAGGTTGCTGAGAACTGGGGTATTCCAAGCTAACCCTGGTCCCCTGGTTCCTTCTTGTTTGCCTCGTTGTGGGGTTTGTTGGTTTGTGTTCTGGGTTTCAGGGTTGTCCCTCACAGTTTGTGTTCTTTGCCTACAGCTTTCGTGCTTAGGCTTTGTTTGTAAATGGCTGTGGCCTCTTTTCTGTATAATTTACTAGTTCATTTATCCCCAAAAAAAAAAAAAGCATAAGCATTTTGTGTTGCCAGACAGGCTCGCAAGAGAACATTTCAGAACACATACATACATATATTTGTAAAATGCCATTAGAAAGTGTTATAAATTACCAGAGATGAATTTGATCTTTGGGTCTTTGAGGCCTTAACAAGTTGGGACTTTGCCTGGCCAGTAGCAGCGTGGGCACCCTCAATATTGGAGCCTATATCATCTGCAAAGTAGATATGATCACATAAGAAAAAATGAGCCAGATAAATAATAGTGCCTTCAAGAGAGTAAAGACAAGGATAAGTTACCAATCATGGTTCCTTGCTCATGAACCAATATAGCAAGATCTTTAAAAATCTCATTCACTTCACCAATTTGCTGCTGGATTTCTTGTATTCCTTGTTCTCTTTCCTCGATGATAGCCTCATTGAAGGAAATCTCATTGTCCAATAGCACGACCTCCTGTCTGCAGCACAACCCATTTAGAGCTAAGGATATATGGCAAATCCAACATTGGTAAGAATTTTAAACTTAAGTAGATAAATGAAAGAACAATCAAAATTTGGGAAACAGCTAGCATAAGATAGATAGAGCTTCAACTCTCGCAATTGGAAATGGAGCCAAAGACGGTTGATGCTTCCAAAAAATTCTGTGCATAAGAGAATCGTTTTCAAGGTGAGAAATAAGCCATTACCATTTCGATGTAGGACAACACAAGGTGTGTGTTGCGTTATGATTGTAGTGAGCTTTAGATGGCACACATCTTAGTAATTTAAATAGGTTTAGAGAAACAGGAGAAAAAAGATTGAAGATTGCTGCAATTTAGAGAAAAACAAAGAAGTGGAGGATGAAATATCAAGGCCCTAGCCTTGCAACAATACTTACTTTTCATTCGATCCAAAATCTGATTTATTTTACAAGAGATCAAGTTATTTACAGGCTTAAAATTAAACACCCAAAACTATACTAAAAGACTCATTAAATAGTAGAAAATTACTAGAATACTAAATAAGTAATGGAGACTCAAAAACTACAAAAGACATCTTCTAGACCCCACCCATAACAGTCTTCCACATCCCTTGACCATGATTTCATATTAATTCTATTTCTAAGCCTGTCTTCTCCACAACCATACTTCTACTGGACCACTTTCCCTCCAAAGGCCCTCTTACTCCACCATAAACCCAAAACTGGACTTGGAGAATAGTTCATTTACATTTCACACTTCATCAACAATGGAGAATTCAATTCATTAAAGACCTTTTAATCAGTAATACATGTAAAAACACTGTTCTGATTTTTTTATGAGATATACACAAATCTACTCTTGTCCGGACATCCGGATTTTTGTCAAGAGATGGCTGTGGTTTTGCATCTACCTTTCTTACTTCTAACTGCTTGTTTTATATAACATACAGCTTCTGCGCACTGATCTTTGTTAAAGCATAGGAGTACAAAAAAGTTATACATTAGAAAAATGTTCAAGATTTGAATTCCTTACACAACTGTCAACGGATTGGTTTAAACAAAAAGCAAAAAGTTATAAAAAGTGCATCAGATTTATACTTCCTATGCCCTGATACAATGTCCTCATGACGGTAGAGTAAGTTAATTTACTAGCAGATCAGATGGAGGAAAAACGACTGAAACAATGCATCTGAGAATTAAAGAAAATCTTTTCTACCAGATAGAAATTTTTGGAGAAATATATATGTACATACATATATAAACCACAAGAGATATACTATTGCTCTTGCAAAACCAACTGCTACAATTCAAGTTACCACTTCCAAATGATCATAGCAGTAGCAAACACGCACACACACATTTCACATTGCTGTATCAGTTAGAAGTCCTCAGCAAAATCAAGTAAAACTCACCTTCTAGATTCCACAAGGAGAGCACGCTGTTCAGGACTCTTATCTGAGCTTATATCTATCTCACTAGCAGTGTAGCTGCATGAAACAGTATTCAATCATACAACTAAAAATTGAGGCTCTGACAACACTAGATGTAATGCAACTAACATTACGAAAAGATCTTCTGGAAGATATCACATAAAATAGACCAACTTGAAGTATTGTCGGTGAACTACTATGGTCAGGTTCACCTACCAGACTCACAAAATAGTGCACATAAATAATAGATTGGATTTACCCTCTGACAAAAAGTTACCTGGACGGAAGAACTGCTTGGGGAACAAAAGGAGCATATGCTGTTTCTCTCTCAGCTGCAAGCCGTTGAGCCTTCTGAAATTCTCTCAGCACTGCTTGAAAATCTTTTGCAAGCTTAGCATCTGTAATCTTCTTGCTCGCCTGCAATTAAGTTGAAGACATTCAAGATCATCACACCCCGCAAAGCAGAATCATGGAATTAAGTTTAACAAGCAAATAATAAAGTTCGAGTTTTTCAAAGGCCAACCCACAATAGAAAGCAAGAATGCACCATTTCAACCAATCAAATGTACCTATTTGGCCAATCAGAAATTCCCTAAAGTGGACCCAAATAAATACTCATAATAGCGCTTCACCCAAATAAATACTCTAACAAAACTTGACATAATCTTTGACTCTGATTTATTTTTATTGTTTCTTTTTATTTTCTGATTCTTGAGCCACAATATATTTCATTTTAGACCAAAAAGGTCTTATTGCTAGATTTGGGACAATGGGGCTTAGACTTAGGCTTCAAAAGAGGATATTTCTTTTCTAACCAAATTGTAGCTATTGTATCATTGAGCACTGGAAGTTCTCAATCAAGGTAATAATGGATACATCTGATGGTAGGTGCAAAGAGAAAGGCATGTATCTCTACTTTTGGTTGTGTGTGTGTGTGAGAGAGAGGAAGGGATGGAAAAAGGAGGGGTAGAGAGAGAGAGAGAGAGAGAGAGAGAGAGAGAGAGAGAGAGAGAGAGAGAAACTTACATTGACTTCAGTATGATGATCTCTTTCACTAACTTGTTTAAGTTTTTCTGAAGTATTCTTCACCAATTGACCAATATGTAGTCTTGTCTTGTGCCTGCAAATCATGAGAAGTGAATATGGGAGCACTAGAAAATGGAATTTATCATGCATGCCGTATCTTGTGGAAATCATTCACAATAATGGAAGTAAGTGAGGAAGGGAAGGGAGGCGGGAGAGAGAGAGAGAACACCAACAGTCATTCCATCTATGCAACAGGAAAATGGGCAGAACAAGCTTAAAATTATTAGAAAATTAGAAATTACAGGTCTCCATAACTTCTAATGCAATCACATAAAGGACGAATAGAATCAAATTTCGTACACATTATCCAGCTGGAGTGAAGAAAAGAAGCATGCTGAATAACCAGAAAAGACACTTCAGAATTCGAATGAACTAATCTGGGCATTGCCCTTAAGCCATTTTTTCTTAAAAAATTTCAAATCTTGAAATGATATTGCATGCACCTCCAAAACGCTAGCCAAACAGATAATCCTAATCCATCAAATTATACAGCACAAAAGGCTAACGCGAAGCGCCTCATCCAAACAATTAAAATTCAGGCAGTCATGATACTAACCATGACAGAAAACCAATTCAGCCTTCACCAAACAAAATTCTCTATAAGTCAACCCTAAATGCAAAACCAAACAATTCACACAAAATTGATAAGAAAGTAAAGAGCTCACAGCTTTTCGCGGAGCTCGGGCGTGTCCTTGGGGGTACCGATGGTGTTGACGAGCCTCTGAAAGGTGGATACGGCGGTGTTGATCTGGAAAATGCCTGAGGCCACGGCTTGGGTCGGGTCCTGCTTGCCATTGACGATGTCACGCCTTGAAAAACCCAAGCCCCTTCCTGCTTCCAGATCCCGAAAGCTCATCTCGCTTCCCTCCCAAACCCTAACCCTTACTTTCCCGAGAAAATCCCGACGAGAATTTCGAAAAAAATGGAAAGAGAAGCTGGTGTTTGGATACGAATTAAGAATTGCGGGAAGAACGGGGAGACAAGCAGGAGGCGATGATTCGGAAGAGAGAGAGAGACGGAGAGGAAGGGAAACGAGAGAGAGAGAGAGAGAGAGAGAGAGAGAGAGAGAGAGAAAGAGGAGGTATGTGTACGTCTCGTATTGTATTATTGATGCGGTGAGGTTGTTTTTTCTGGTGGAAGCTATTTGCGGACGGACGCCGCTGCCGGCACGTTGATGCGGACCCACAAATGGAATTTTCTAAGAAATGAATTTATACCTCAATTTCAATTTTAATTTGTGACATTCAAGAAAAATTTAAAAGACATATCATCTTAATTTTTCAAAATACAGGATTTGTTATTTGAGTTTAACATTTTCCAATTTTCTATATATTTTAAGAGTATTTTAATCTTTTTATTTTTAAAAAAATTTAAAAATGAAAAAATCATTATAACTAAAATTGTATATCTTTTAAACAATTAAAATTGAAAAAAAAAAAAATTATCACCTCCTCGTCCCCAATGTGACACCGATGGCTCCAACCAACCATGCCACCTTGAAATCTATTCCCCCTTCCCTCTTCCCCTTCTGCCTTCTCTCTCTACCATAGAATACCTACCCTCCACAAACAAATTCTCTTATTCCACCCAAACCAAGTCCACTTTCTTCTTCTTCTTTTTTCTTTTTTAAAATTTATACATGCTCAAAGAGAAAGAGAAAGAAGAAGGGGAGGGGGGATAATGTGTGACGTATTTAGGGTTTCTTTTTTCTCTCTTTTTTTTTCTTTGAAAATGGAAAAACTAAAATACCCTTAAAAATGGATGAAAAATTGGATTGTGTTAAAGATAGATGACAAATCATGAATTTTGAAAATTTAAGATGACATTTCTCTTAAAATTTTCTTTAAGGTGACAAATTGAAATTAATGTATAAGTTCATGTGTAATTTCTACAATGTCAAGCTTTCCAAGAATGTAAAGTCAATCTTGTATGCAACCGACGTGGGAAATTTTTTCATCAAAAGGGTACTTTGATGTAGGCCTCATCATTTGGCCAGTGGGCTCATGGGCCGATGGGGGCCTGCCCCATCCATCGAAAAAAAGCCTGGCCTGGTCCATTATGGGCTTAGAGATGGCCTGACCCGTCTTGGGCAGGGCTAGGCTTAGGCTTGGGTGTCTGAAGCCGGCCCAACCTATAAGCCTGGCCCGATTAAGCCCTAGAAAGTCCGGCCCGGCCCACCCACAAAAATCAGGCCCGTTAGGCCCGCATACATATATAATTATGTATAAATAAGAGTTTAGGTTTATGATTATATCACTTAAATCACATATATAATTTGTTTCATTTCATTTACTTTTATTTACTTATTCCTAGTTTATAATTAGATGATTAGCACATTAATTTTTGTCAATTATTAATTCAACAATTATATATATAAGATGAACAACATATCACATCACCAAATATAATCATATCACGAAACATAATCGTACCACCAAATATAATCATGCTTTTCTTGAACACATCACCAAATATTTGCATATTTATTCATACCATCCTTTATAAAAATATTTTTTTGATACTTATTATTTTTTAAAATTATTTCTTAAAACGTATTACGATCTAATTATGTAATAACCTCAAAAATAATACTTTGTTTTATTATTTTTGTGGAAAATCTTATAAGTTGTATGACTTTATTGGGTGTTTTATGAATTTGGTTTGATGTGAAAATATTGGAATTAAGTGAGTTTCATCTCAAATTTGGACTAAAATGCCATTATGATTAAGTTTAAGATTTTTTTTAATGAAGTAGGGCCTGTTTAGGCCCGGCCCGTTGGGTTTAGCCCAGCCCGGCCCGATGGGCTTTCTCAAGCCCGGCTCATGGGTCGGGCTTGAGCTTTGAATTTTCTAAAAAAATTCGACCCGGCTCGGCCCAATATTTTCTCTCTCCTCTTTAAAGCCCGGCCCGACCCAAGCCCATTAAATTTAGGCCGGGCTAGTCCGGTACGGCCCATTGACGAGCCCTACTTTGATGGTGGGCATCCAAATGGGAAAGCGGAAAACTGAGTTGAACTAAATCGGATAAAACGGAAATCAAACAAAAATAAAGAGTGCTGCTATTTCCACCCACTGTCTTATTTTTCCACCCACCATATAAATTTGAAAAAAACACAATCTTATTATTCCACCCACTATCATTCTTAAAATACCCATTATCTTTCCATCCACCGAATAAATAATATTATTAATTAATTAATTAACAATATAAAATACTAAAACCAAAAAAAGGAAGACTCTTTCTCTCTCTTTTATCTGATCCCCTCCCCACCAATCTCCAATCATGAGACGCCACATGGATAAGAAGAATATCCTTTAGGTCAATTAATTAAGTCATTTATTTGACAAGATAATTAACACCAAAAATAGGTATTATCTTTATTTAAAGAGATAATATCACTATTTAAGATATTATCCTTATTTGGAGATACCACCATCAAATTAGAAGATTTGATCCCAATCAAATCCTTAATAGACTCAATCTCTGCAATTTGAGGAAAGAATAAACTCCTTCCTAGATGCCTAGATCCCTATAAATACATGAACACTCAAGGTAACTAAACCTAGCTCCAAAACCCTACAAAAATACCTGAAATCTCTCTCCCTCTCTCTCCCAAGCTGATGGCATCACTATTGTTGTCACCCTCATCGCTCTCCTCTCTACATATTTTCATACATGGCTAAGTTCCACCACACATAGCTCCGGCAGCCTGGTTCTCACCATAAATAAATCTCCGTACGCTTTTTTAGCTATTGTTTTTCCTAGATTCAATCGAACAAACTTAGGCATCAGAGGGCCTTTTACCAACACTCTCGGGTGTGGTCTATTTATTCCTATCTTTTTTACAGGAATCAAGGAAGAGAGAGAAATAAGTTCAAAAGGTGAAGGATCAAGAAGTGAATATTCTCCCGAGAGATTATTTTCACAAACATTTGGTGCTTTCATTGAGAGCACGGGTTATACTCAGTTCGTGCTCTTGAAACAAAGAAATTTATTTCCTTCCCTTTTCGTTTAATTGAAGCCTCCAGAACTACCATGGCCAGAAGCAAATGCACGAGAAGCAAGACTGCCACAATGGCTCAATCCGCAATGGCCCAAAGACACGCATCCCACGATCCCACGATCGAAGTGGAGGCACCACCATTTCAAGACGTCACAGTCGTGAACCCCCAACAAATCGATGTTGTCGCGTCACCACATGGCTCCACGGTCGGAGCAGCGCTACTGCCACAAGGAACGATAGCTGGAACCAAAAATTCGACTCGTGGTCCTCCAACTGAAATCGTCGTGCAGCAGCATGGACTTGCTGCCACCATCGCCGCTATAGCAACCCAGTTCTAAATAAATTGGTAAATATTAATTTATTTAGAGAAAAGACCATTTTGCCCTTAGAATATTTTATTAAGTTTAAAGTTGACTTTTTTATCAGGAAGGAATTTGGGAATTCTGACTATACTGTTGCGTAGAATACAGCAAGATAAGTCCATAGACACATAGTGGGCCAGAATCGGTGTTGTAACGAAAAAGATATGATCAAAATACCCTCATTGGCATAATCGTAAATATTGCGAAAAGGGTTTGATAAAATTTGATTTCTCTCTCTCTCTCTCTCTCCTCCGCACGCTCTCTCTCTCCCCGAAGACAGCTCTCTCTCTCTTTTCGAAACTCTGGTCACCGGCCACGACTGTGAACAGAACTGGTGCCAAAACAAACGACGCAGCCCCGGCATCACGACCCGACCCTTCTCTGACATCAGCTGCCGAAAAATGGGATTTTTAGACCGATTTTGTTCAAAACTTCGCCGGCTCTGATCTCTCTCCTTCGGCCGCCATTTTTGGCGATTAAGGTATGGAATTCCACCTATTTTGCACGCTCTAGTTGATGGTTGGGTAGAATTTCATTGATTTTGAGTGTTGGTAGCTTGATTTTCGAATTGGATTTCGGCCATTTTTGGGATAGCGATTCCGGCCACTTCTGGTCACTTTTTGGGGTAGGTCCAAGAATAAAAGTGACTCCAAATAAGGTGTTAAACTTAGGGTAAGAACCTTGAGCCGTGATTTTGAGATATTCTAGTGATGCGTAATCGCTTTGAACATCCACATACTGCTGGCTCGTGGGCACTGTAGAAAGGGGCATTGTGTCCTGTTGCGATCCCCTTGTTGTCTTGAGCGCGAAGGTGTGCATGAATTTCAATTTGGATATCGTTTGAGTCTCGAACGGATATCGCATATTGTGCGTTATCCAGGTTCGATAGGTTTGAACAATTGGATAGTCTTAAATTTATAATATGTTAATCTAGACATTCTTAGGATCGTGTGGGATTTGATGGATCGTAAAACGGAGTCCCGGATACTCCGCAAATGTCAACCCTAGGGCTAGGTTCACAATAACCGTCTGATCGTACGATCATGAGCAATCTGACCGTCCAATCCGAACCAAACTTGCAGGATGTGTATCCTAAACCTTGTGAAAACCATAGGAACTTTCATATAGTAAAACGGAGGTCGTGGGCCCCGTGGGCCAGTTTGACTAAGTTTGGGTAGTTTGACCATTGGTTGACCGTGAGTCTTCCGAGGGAGTTTTACCTTCCTAGGAAGATTATAATGACCATAGTGACTGGTCTTAAGCGTTGTTTGGTTATGTTGATTATGTGGGATTAGGATATTAATTTATTGTTTTAAATTGGGGGATTATCGGATGCTATATTGTGGTTGAGGTTTGTGCTATTTTGGAAATTTATATATATATTATAAAGATAGAAAGATGTTTGATTTCACTGTAAGTACCATCATGTGATTATGCGGTCTCACGTGGCGTAGGATTTTTTGGCGTTGACACAGACCCCATACGTGACTTTGGATGTTCTGGCATATGGGGAGATTATGTGATTGTTAGGTCCCACGTGGCGTAGGATTTTCCTGCGTGAGGACAGACCTCATATGTGGCGTTGGATGTTCAGGCGTATGGGGAGATATTGTGATGGTTAGGTCGCACGTGGCATAAGATTTTCTAGCATGTTGACCCTATACGTGACTTTGGATGTTCCGGCTTATGGGGAGATTATGTGATTGTTGGATCCCACGTGGCGTAGGATTTTTCGGTGTGAGGACAGACCCCATATGTGGCGTTGGATATTCTGGCGTATGGAGAGATATTGTGATGTTATGTTGCACGTGACGTAGGATTTTTCAGCATGTTGACGGACCCCATACGTGGCTTTGGATGTTCCGGCATATGAGGAGATTATGTGATTGTTAGCTCTCACATGGCGTAGGATTTTTTGGCATTGAGACTGACCCCATACGTGGCTTTAGATGTTTCAGCATATAGGGAGATTATGTGATTGTTAGGTCTCACACATGTCGTGGGATTCTTCCAACGTGTGAGACAAGCCCCATACGTGGAGTTGGATTTTCCGGCGTATGGGGAGATTATGTGAATAACAGGAAAATGAATAAAGGTATTGTATGTGGTTGAAATTGAAATTTAGTGGAAAGAACTATGTGTGTCTTGATCCATCAGTAAGGGTACGTAGGCAGCCTAGGGTAGTGCCTAGGTGCAGCCTAGGGTAGTGCCTAGGTGCAGCCGCGGGTTAAAATTTTAATGAGTATGGTGCAGACCTTGTTGTTGGTCCTGAAATTCAGGTGAGAACGAGATGTGATTGTTTTAGGAGATTAAAACCTCGTATGTTGGAATTGGGAAAGTTAGATGATGTGAGTTGCGTTTGCTATTCATAATTCATAATTGAGTTTATTATTTGACTTGCTTAAGGCAATATTTGGCTTAAGGGCTTTGTTGGTAGTTTGGTTTCGCTTCAGTTTATGTGAGGGCCAAAGGCCGAATTTGTGAATTGCATGAAATTATATTGTGCGTGCTGCCTGTTGGGATATTAAATGTGTTTTATGCAGGTTGAAATTTTTGGGATTGTTCAAATTACAGGGGAGACTCTACCAAAATTTTGGTAGAAAGTCTCGGTCTTTAGTATGTGGGCCCAGAATATGGGTGATGTCGGAATTTTCACATGATTCGTCTTGGATTTTGGGAAATTCAGGACGGGTCCTATCAACCGCTTCGCAACCCCTTGAAACCAGCAACAATCTCCATTAAAGCCTTGCAGCTAGCATCGTCTCACCTTACGGCTCCGTAGCGGGAACCTCCTTGTAGCCACAAGGCTTAGCGGCTGAATCTAGCCACTATCACGACGTCGCCGCCTCACAAGGTGGATCCTCCCACCTCGGCAACCTCGCCACTATCACAAGTTACGGCTTGATCTTGAAACAACATCAATCATTCCCTCATTTGCCGCTACGCTTGATGTATGCTCCAACGCACACCTTTAACGAAACCCTAACCCGTGTGAAAGTGGGCCCCACATAATTCCCTCATCATGGTCCACGAAGTCAAGTAGACCTCAGTCTTAGAGTCAACCAGTTAACCTAAAGAATGAATTACCAAAACGAGTTGGTGAGATAGCTCCTCAACCAAATAGACTTAGTCCAAAACCTTGGGGGCATTTGTGAAAGCAAATATTTCAATCTCCAATCATGAGACGCTACGTGGATAAGAAGAATATCCTCTAGGTCAATTAATTAAGTCATTTATTTGGCAAGATAATTGACACCAAAAATAGGGATATTATCTTTATTTAAATAGATAATATCACTAATTAAGATATTGTTCTTATTTTGAGAGATCACCATCAAATTAGGAGATTTGATTATATCACTAATTAAGATATTATCCTTATTTTGAGATATCACCATCAAATTAGGAGATTTGATCCCAATCAAATCCCTAATAGACTCAATCATTACAATTTGGGGAAAGAATAAACTCCTTCCTAGCCATGCTTATGGTCCGTCCCTGACTAAGCCCAACTATCTTTCTTTTTTTGGTAACACATTCACTCTTATTTAGGCTTGGCACAGTTCGATAATTGTGCCATCGGAGAGTTGTCACCCACCACACCAACCGTAATCGGTGTTGCATTTCCAGTGATTGATGTTGAGTAGACTAGATGAGAGACCGACTACAGTCGGTTTGCTGAGAAATCCGTTTCATTACAAGAAGCATCGATGATGAGTTCTTTGGCCTTGGACTATGTGCTGTAGATGACAACGAGAACAACTTCCTGACAATGATGATGGCTTTGCAATGTGACAGGAAGCATAAAGAAAGGGAGTAAGAAGATAGAGAGCAGAAAGAAAGAAGAAGAAAAATATAGCAACGCTGAGATGAAAAAAGAAAAAGAAAAAGGAGATGTGCTAGGGTTAAAACCCTAACACTTTTATAATAAAAAAAATTATTAGGTTTCTTCAAAATATCATCATTATACCATTAAAACATAAGAATACCAGTTACCACAGTGGTATGCTGACTTTTGAAAGTGTTGGAGGTTAGGGGTTTGAGCCCACTAACTCCAATTTTTCAAAATATTAGCATTTGTGCAAATTGGTTCGGTTCAGTGAACTGGTGGTTTGCAACCAAAGATTAAGCGGTTCGATCTGATTCACTGTCAAAATTCAGAAAATTAAAAGAAAAAATAGGACCAACCCACGTAAACTGGTCTAGTTCTGGCGAGTTGGTCGGGTTTTCGATATAAATGCCCAGCCTTACTCTTATTCATCTTCTACTTCTTGTTTTTTGCAACTTTTTTCTCTCTCTTTTCTTTCTCTTATTCTTCAACTTCTTTCTCACGCATTCCATCTATCTTTCTCATGTACACTCTCTCACTCCTATTTTCTTTCTCTTCTTCTTCTCTCTCTCTCTCTCTCTCTCTCTCTCTCTCTCTCTCTCTCTCTCTCTCTCTCATTTTTTCATTCTCTGTTTTTCTATTTTTCCTCCAACAGCCCCCATTATTATCTAACAAAGGAGATGAAATATGGATGAAAGACAAGATGAGGAATTTCATACCTCCATTTTTATAAGAATTCAATCAATACTATCTGTTTGATCTCAATATGAAATAAAATGTTGTTTTCAGAATCTCATCCATATTTTATTTTATTTTTAATTGAAATGTTAAAAACAAAAACTAACATAACATAAACATACCTTAACGCAAAATAAGTTCACAACAAAAAAAAATTTAGCATGTAATTCAAATGACAACATAAAAAAATATAGAGTTCGGAATATAGAGCCTCCTATTTGGGCAAAATTTCTTTAAAGCCCAAAAAATTCCATCTAAATTCTAAATTGGCACCCCATTTAGAGCCCACCATTGGGCTTGCTATGGATAAATTTATACTTCACCCAAGACAAAAGTCCATCGAAACGCGTATCGGAACCTGTCCTAATGGGCCCCACCAGTCCAATAAAATACCAATCAACACGCTCGCACGTTTCAAAGTTTACGATCTGACAAAAATAAAAATAAAAATAAAAATTTCAACAACGAAAACCTTCCGGTGCCTCACGTGCCAGAGTCCAGGGCACGTGCCCCTCTAAACCCATCCTTGACGCTTGCGCCAGTATAAAAATATCTCAATCCTGACCCAAAATTGCTTCCATTTTCTTCATTACGACTTTGCTGTCTGAACAAGTCTCAGTTTCTCTGGCAACTTTCCGGCCAGTCTACGTCGCCGTTGATCTTCATTTTTGCCCCTTGATCTTCTCCAGTAGAACCTCGCCATGTCGGTGAGTACTTTCTCTCTTGTTGTCTCTCTCCTTCTGTGTATATGTTCCTGAATTTATTGTTTACATCAAATTGAACTGAGTTTTAGGCTTTTGAAGTGTTTGTTTTGATCAGTTAGGAATATGGGTGTTTTTTTGGGTAGCTTTGGTGTGATTGCTTGATGAATAAGTTTACTCATTGACTATCAGTGATTTGGGGCAGCCTTATTAGATCTGTTGTGTAGTTGAATTGGTTGAATTAGATTCATGTTTACAAGTGAAGAATTGCATGTATAGGTAGATGTGATGTTTGTTTGGCTCTTTTTTTGGTTCCTCAATGTAACTGATCTTGTTTGTTTGACTTATTTTCAATGGGGAAAACAAAGATTGAATAAATGAAATGAATCCATTCTTGAGAAAAAGTTTCATTCTGGATTCATACTCTTGTTTTCTACCTTATCCCCAGTTTACTTTTGCTATTCAGGATTCTTTATATTCTAATTTTAGTATAGTTATGTTTCAGTTGCAGTTTTTTAAATATAGTTCCTAACTGCAACTTGAGAAAGGTTTCATAGATCTGATACTTCTAAATGAAATCAAAGATAACCCAATACTACACTTTCTCTTTTCTTGTCAAAATACTTGGCCCAGATTTTCTTACTAAGGAAAAGGAAGCATTAAGTGCTGTGGGAGTCAAATTTGTTCAGCTAATTATTTCTTTGCACAACCTTTTGATTTATAAGGATCCCTGAAAATGGGCTTTCCTAGAGTAGGTTAAGAATCTGTTTTTTTTTAAATTTTTTTAATTTGGACACAACCGATTTATAAGTTGTATGTGGATTCTTTTCTTGGAAAAAGGCTGGCGTCAAGTTGCAAAAGTAGCTTGGCAGCAGCAAAAGGTGAAGCTCATTTTTCATTTTTTAGTTCATAATAATAGTGCAACCAAAGTTGTTTTCTGAACACTATCAATGGGGTATCCTCCCCTCCCCCTCTTAAAAAAAGGGTGGAGGAGGTCAGGCTGAGGAATCCTATACACTTGTGGAGGGGAGTAAAACAGATTAATTTATTCTTTCTTCCTCATAGAGGATGTAGGTTTTCCAAAGGTTATTCCATTATAATTTTGACCCGACATTGGAGTGCCGTATATCCTGATATTGAGTTATGTGCAATTTTAAGTTGTGTTGTTATTTTCTTTGCTTGTTGTCTCTCCAAAACGAATGCACAACCTAGATTCTGAAAATCATATTTTTATGGTCTAACTCATATTGCTCTCTTGCAGGTACAAACCATCAAGGTCAGCAATCTTTCCTTGGGTGCAAGTGAGAGAGACATAAAGGAGTTCTTTTCTTTTTCTGGTGATATTGCATATGTCGAAATGATGAGGTTTGATTATTTATTTAGTTTGATGGATTCCTCATCTTTTATTATCTGTATATGAATTTAGCGTATTGTATGCTCATGCAGTGATACTGAGCGGTCCCAAATCGCTTACGTTACCTTCAAGGATGTACAAGGAGCTGAGACTGCAGTTCTCCTTTCGGTAATGAAACTTCTTTGATCATAATATATCACCTCCTCATGTGGTCCATTTATTTTCATACTCATGATCTTTTAATAATTCACAGGTATATTTACCATTGTTTGTGGGTGGTTAAACAATAAAAGATAAATATAAACCTGAAAACCTTTTGGGATCCAGTGATCTAATAATCATTCGGTATGTGACTTCACTTGACACCCTAGGTATATTAGTTAAGCTATGTCGTAAATGATATGAACAGTAGAGCTACAAAATGCATTTGAGATTGATGTACACAATTTGAGGTTGGTTTGTACAATTTGGGTTATTAATAGATTCATTGGAAAATCTGGACGTGGCTTGTTTGCTGGACGAGGTAGGATTCTGGATGGTTTTGCTCCATGCAAGAAAAATCAATGATGTCCTTCTGAGGGACAAGAAGTTGATTCGTGTCATTGGCCAACAAATAGAGCAACTAAGCTTTGGATATTTTGATTGTACACGGGTCTATCTAAGCAATCTTTTTCTCTTTTTTCTATGAACAAAAGAGCCATTGTTGAGCTAGTACTAACTGCTTGACTTGATTTCATGCTTTTACTTGGCTCTATGCTCTTACTTACTGAGGTGGTCAGTACCAACAAGATGGAAAATGGTCTACAGGGGATATGACCCTTTGTTGAGCTAATGTGTCAAAATGAAGTGATGTTTTTAGCTTTAAGTAGTTGGTGCTTTAGGTTTTGTTGCATTAAATATAGGTACTCTCCTAGTTTGTGGTCGAGATTTAAGTTTTCATAATATTTAGTTATAATAATTTGTCAGGTTGGTGTTGAGGGCACACTGGACCCTAGCATGGCCTACGGTTGCATATTTCAATTTATTTATTCTGTTGGAGGTTGGAATTATGTAACTGCTAGTGTTGTCAACATAGGATAGTGCATTACTCTGTTGGAGTTTCGTGGGTAATGCGTAAGGAAGCTTTAAAGCATAGAATGCACTTAATATTAGTTGGAAGTAGTCTAGTACATGTTGATTATCTCTCTGCTTTAGTTGAGTTAATTATTTATTTTTTACTTCGTAGAGGATGACTTTGCACATAGGAACAGATGACAATGCTGTTGTATAAAGTCAGGTGGTAAAGATTTTGATTACATGCATCTGGGAATTATCTTGACTCAAAAGTGGTCAGTGATACACACTGGAATGTAGCAAAAATTTAAATTGAAATGGAAAAGATGCCATTGTTGTCCACTGACCGAAGCTTTGGTTCGCTTGGCCACAGCATTAGTGTTATTTTAATCGGTGATCTAACTTCTTTGTGCAAAGCATGAGCAAGTTTCTCTTAACACTCTATGTTATGTCAGGGAGCGACAATAGTGGATATGTCTGTCACCATAACTCTGGCTCCAGATTACGAGTTGCCACCTGCTGCTACAGCAGCCAATGTAAGAGCCTTTCACAGAGCTTCTGCATCATATTTTTCCCCTGCAATTTCATGACCTGTCTAATATTCCATTCTCTGCAGGTAACTGAGAATAAATCGCCTGGTGGGGCTGAATCTGCATTACGGAAGGCAGAGGATGTTGTTAGTGGCATGCTTGCCAAGGGGTTTGTCCTGGGCAAAGATGCAGTCAACAAGGCAAAGAATTTTGATGAGAAGCACCAGTTGACCTCAACAGCTTCAGAAAAAGTTGCTTCTTTTGACAAAAAGATTGGGCTCAGTGAGAAAATAAGCGCTGGTACCTCTGTGGTTGGTGACAAAGTTCGCGAAGTGGATCAGAAATTTCAGGTCTCGGAGAAAACCAAATCAGCTTTTGCAGCTGCTGAGCAGACAGTGAGTAACGCTGGATCTGCTATAATGAAGAACCGGTATGTGTTTACCAGTGCTTCATGGGTTACAGGTGCTTTTAATAAGGTTGCAAAGGCAGCTGGGGAGGTTGGTCAGAAAACAAAAGAGAAAGTGGGAATGGTTGAAGAGGAGAAACATAGGAAAATAGAGGATGACTATGCTCAAGTTCTATCTGAGTCTCCAAAAGCATCTGCGCCATCCGAGCATGACCCGTCCAAGCCAGAACCTGTTAAAGGTTTGATCCTCTGAGTTTCAGCCTTTGTAAATAGCATTAAACTTTTGGATGCTGTTCTCTTTCGATTTGTTGCTTTATTCTAATAGCATGAAAGTGGTGAATGTAGGACAGATTACACCAAATTTGTTGAACATGTGCAATTAATGTTTTTACCCTTCTTGCACTATAATGCCAGTAAACCAAACTTTTGTGAGGTATTTGATTTGCTTTTTTCTGTTTCAATTTTGTTGTTTGTCAGTGTGGTTCCAGGCCATTTGGTGCACATATTTTAATATTAATGGGCCTAAAATTACTGTTGTATATTTGCATACCCAATATGTGCTTTCTTGTACTTCACTGCCAAAGAATGTTTGAGATATTCGTGCAATTTTAAAAATGATTTAAGAGGTCTTGATATAATATTATGAATAACCAATCAATCAGAGCGGCTCAGCTTTAGTGAAATTCTGAGGTTTGGATATCCTACGGAGAAAATGAAATGAAATTTAATGACAGGTGAGGCGCGCGTGAGATGTTAGGGAGGTAGGCACTTGAATGAAATGAAACCTAGCTTTATAGGCCTACTTGCAAACCACGTCAAACTAATAGGGACCTAATTGATTTCATAATATCGTATAATGACATCTGAAATCTTCTTTAATATCATTTAAACTAAAAAAATACATAATTACTTTTGAGACCAAATATCTGGTCATGTTCCCCTTTATTTCCTATATTTTTCTTTTATCTGAAATAATTACTTTTGGTTCTTGATTCTTATATAGTTTTTTTTTTTTTTCTCTTTTCGGATTTGTTGCCAAAGTTAGAAAATAGGAGGGGAAAAACTCACGCACACGGGTGTATCATGGGGTTTTGAACTTATGACCACTTAGGAGCACACCAAAAGTCTGAGTAATTCAACTTAACACCCCATTGATCTTGATTCTTGACTGATTCAGTAATGTGGCTGGTGACTTAAAAAATAGAGTAAGAATAATACTACCATGGATTAACTGACCTATGATAGTCTCTCCCTTAAAAAAAAAAAAGTCATCCTATACTATTTTCTTATACTTTTACAAGAGAAAATGAAGAATGCAAAATGACTTTTTTTTAGAGGCTCGTTTAATTTTTTTAATTAGGTCACACTGGTGGATATATTTATTATTTTTTGGTATTTAGAACAGACTTACCCTAAACCCTACTTTTCAATTTCTTGGAGGCCCGGCAAATGTAAAACATAGTACACACGCAAGCCCCAAAGTCTGCATATAGATATAACAACTTGTTCAGCAGTCAAATTGATTTATTGACCCAAAAAAAAAAGTCAAATTGATTTTGCACAAATGCCAAATAGATCATCATTATGAAAGTACCAGTTTAATTTATGTGGGTCACTAACCCACTATTCTAAACTAGAGTGCCGGCTGGACTTGTGAAATGTTCACAATAACCAGTTTAATAACCGGTTGATGTCAACAGAGACTACAGCGGAGTGAAAAAGGCTTTTACTTCCAGGTGAGTGGTGTGTGTATGTAGAAACCTCTCCTCTTCCTCCTCCCATAATTTAGATTATAATTTTGTATTAAAAAAAGAATGTTGTTATTTTTATCTATTTCTCCACTCATCTCATCTTTCCACACACAATGTAAATTTAAAAAAACACAAATTCTATCTTTTCACACACCATTATTTTTAAAATACTATTTAATTATTAATTCAAGCAAATTAGAAGCACTCAAATTCTAAAAGTGTGTTGTATCAGGAACATGTGGTTGTTCTTAGGCTAGCCGAGGTCGAAGATTTCCATGAATTGATTTGTATGGACGCTTCATGGTTGAGAGAGAGAGAGAGAGAGAGAGAGAGAGTTACGCCCCAATCCATAGATTTAAGTAATTTTGAATTAAGATGTGATTCACATCTTAATTATAGAATTTAATAAAAACTATAACTAAAATGTGAAGAACATAAAGTAAATAAATAAATATTTTACATATAATTTTTCGGCGGAAACAACAACATTTGAAATTTTACATCTTTACATTATTGTTTATCCGTTTTGATTTAATCCTGTTATGGTAGGGTAAAGTTCCTCATTGGCCTGAAAACCGTTGGTGGTCAACAAGTCAATTTTCTTTGGTGTGCGAGCGTGCCACTGTGAGCAGTTTTTAAAAAACCCTAACAGACTTATGAAAAATAGATAACTTGAGCCCCAAGTTACTGACTTTAAACAAGTGATTGTGAATTTGGGTGAGGAATATCTCCCAAGTAAGTTCTTTTCTTGCCTTAGACTGGTGAGGACTTCACAATTTTCCACAGTAAACTGGTAGTTATGGCCAAAATGAATATTGAAACATAAATCAAACTGTTTCAAGAAAAACTGCATATTACACAACTTTTAAGACAAAAGAAGACTGCCATGTTTGAAGGGGCAACAGAGCATTGAGCTTCGATTTCTACTTGGATTGTTGCCTATGACTCATGCCGGACTAGGTGTAGCTATGCTGGATTCAAACGTCAGCACCTTCAACTAATGAGGTTCAGCTGGAAATCGATACCAATGTCGAGATTGGCAAAGCTTTTAATCTATTCTAGCCATGGGGAGGCTTGCTGGATGGGCAGAATTGAGATTTCTTTAGTCAAGACAGGGCTGGAAAGTGGCTGGATTGATGATTACCGACTTGGAGCTGTACTACAGTACTTGTTCTGCTTGATTATGAATCATCCAAGAGCTATTCTAGCGATTCTTAGAACTCAAGTCATCTCTGTAAATTTGTTGAGATTTTCATATTATGAAAAACCCGAATTCTGCTTGATTTGGCTTGTGCTGAACCAAATTTGGAACAAAAAAAAATCTCGTTTCCTTTGTAAACTGTTTTTCTGAATTGAACTGAAGTTATAAACCTGAGTTCTGATTGATCTATCTTTTGTGAATTAAAGAGTTTGGTTGCTTCAGAGTCTGAAGACTTTTGAGATCAACTGATCTTGTTTTGAATTTGTTAGTGTGACTTTGAGAGTTTTTGTTTTGATTGAATTTTTTGTTATGTCTAACCCTGTTCACCTCCTCTCATATTTATAGAGAATCTGAATGAGGGTTTTAATTTTTAACATCTGGAGGGCAGATCTTTTGGAAAGATTTTCTTTTTCCAACACAGAAAAAAGGAGTTATTAATCTGGCAAAAAGAACTATCAACAGCCTATAATGGTGTCACATCCGGGATCGGCTCCGCCGTAGCACGATATTGTCCACCTTGGGCCTTCCTCTCTGCCCTTACGATTTTGTTTCTGGGAACTCATGAGTAACTTCTCAGTAGGTCACCCATCCTAGGATTGCTCTAGCCCCAACTCGCTCAACTTCGAAGTTCTCATGACTCTGAAGCCAGTAAGCTCCCAAAAGGCCTCATGCTAGATGGAGGTGGGCATGTACATATAAGGCACATCACCTTTTCTCCGTTGGTCGATGTAGGATGTTACAATCCACCTCACTTAGGGGCCCGACGTCCTCGTCGGCACACTTACACCACAGGGCAGAGTGGCTCTGATACTAAATTGTCACATCCCGGGATCGGCTCCGCCATAACACGATATTGTCTGCTTTGGACCCCTATCTCTGCCCTCACGGTTTTGTTTCTGGGAACTCAAGAGCAACTTCCCAGTGGGTCACCTATCTTGGGATTGCTCTAGCCCCAACTCGCTTAACTTCAGAGTTCTCATGACTCCGAAGCCAGTGAGCTCCCAAAAGACCTCGTGCTAGATGGAGGTGGGCATGTACATATAAGATACATCACCTCTTCTCCGTTTGTTGATGTGAGATGTTACAGATGGTCCGTTTGCTTTTTCTAGCAAACGACTCTCATGTCTCTTGTCTTTTTTTGAAAATACAACCTGCTCTGATGCAAAGCCTTTATGAGCATGGAAAGAAAGCTTGGCCGCCCTTCTTTTCTGGCATTTCAAATGGTCATGGGGAGTATTCTTCTGGTTAACCTGTTTTTATTAACTCCACATCACTTCCTCTGCCTTAGTTGAAAATTTTGACTTTCAAAGTCATGTGGCTTCTTTTGAGAAAAAGATCTTCCAAAATATATGTTCATTTGAATCGAGATCAATGGTGATGATCAAATTTTTTAGTTGGTAGAATGCAACATGGCTCTCTTTCAGTCATCTATTTAGCACCACGATTCTTGTGGAGTGGTAGGGATGATGAGAGTTACCTAGGAGTTCGAGCACTTGGTGTGACTTGATTAGCAAGAAGGAGACATTTCGTTGACATTTTCCACAAACAGCGTCAACTGTTAACATGTGGTTTGGAATGGTCAACATAAGACTTTGATAAGGTCAATGTTAGAGCTTCCATTAGCTCTTTCTAATGCCAAAGTCAAAAATTGTAGTCAGGGATGTATTTGGTTGAACCGTTTTAGACGCTACAAAAAAAGTGGCAACAGTCACCAAATGTCACCAAATAATGGTGATTATTGCCATTTTTGTTTGTTTTTTGTAGTGAGAGTATAAAAAGTTGTTACCATTGTCCCAAGACTGGTGCATGGTATGTATAGGAGCTTGAAGGAAGCATCATCCCGTAATCAAGGGGAAACGGGAGGTATCTAGCTGATGCTTTAATTAAGGTTAGAAGAGGCGTCTGTCCATGCCTAAGCGCATGTCCACCACAAAAGGCTAAGGCAAGGGCAAGGGCAAGGGCAAGGCAAGGGCTGCTACTATTCATGTGAATAGTGGCAGCCTTGCCTTTTTTGGTTCCACCCCAAAAGGCTAGGGCAAGGGCAACTACTATTCATTTTACTTTATTTTCTATTTTTTTTAATACTTAAACCATTAATTTTGATAAGCTTTTTAGATAATATTTTCGGTTGTCACGTGTCACTATTTATTATAAAATTCTCACTTAAAATTTAAGACAACCTTTTTCGGATAAAATTTTCAAAAAAAAAATTTCGGATAAATTTTTCGGTTGCCACGTTTGCTATAAAATTCACATCTCACTCATCATACAATTGGAATACCTACTCACTCATCATACAATTGAAATATTCTTAGTCCTCATAGTCCGACACTATGGAGTACAAGAACGACTCAATCATTGGCGGAGGCGGTTCCACCGAATTACGATGTGGGGGAGTATTTTCCTTCAGATGAAGTAATAGTGCCATTATTTCATGCATGGAACGCACCACTGGAACCGACTGCGGGCATTGTTCGCTTGAGGAGCCATGTGTAATGGTTTTCCTCTTTTTTGTTTTGCCTTGACTAATCTATTAAAAAAATAAAATTGGAAATACAAGAAATATATATATATATATATAAAGACATTAAATTGAATAAAACGGAATTTTTTTTTTTTTACCTCGTTGCCAAGATTTTGACTTCTTCGAACGTTTGTCCATGACCCTCTGGCTTCGACGTAAGAGGCCATTTGTATTTTTGCACAAATAAAATTTTGTAATAGAAAATTTGGTGTGGAAAGTGAATAAAATTGTTAGGTATTTGTAGGGAAAAAAATCAAGAATTTTTTTGGTATTTAAAAAAAAAAAATCAGAAAATTTTCTAATTCTTTTTTGCAATGACCGTCGGATTTCTGAAAAAACAAAAAAAAACAATCGGAGTGTCCGGGAAGCGCCACATGGTGTTTTCCGGTTGGGTTCTGTCAAGGATGACGTCGCGCTAACGTCATCGAGCGGAAGTCAAATTTTTTTACCGTTTTGGATTTGCACTCGCTGACGTCAATGCATTCGGGCTGAAGCCCAGGCAAGATCTGCCCTTGAACTTGCCGTGCTGGTGGAACCCAGGACTTGCCTGAGCTCTCTTTCCTGCGCTGGAGGTCCAAACCCAGCTGGAGGGCCTCTTGCCCTGGCAAATTGGGTTGCGGTGGACATGCTTTAAGCATGGCTCGCTGGGGTTAGGAGTGCATGTTGGCTTAGAAGGTGATGCGCTCTGGACGTGGAGATGTGGTCTGGTCCACATAGCGTGTTCTCGGTGCTAGTGGTCAATTGGCTCAGCTGGGAGTATATGCTAAGAAGTTTCACTTTAATGTGCCCACACCGAGACAGGTCATATCCTAAGAGCAACTCCACCCATTTGCCCTTAGCCATGGCAAGGGTGGAGCTAGGGCAAGCACTATTCACGTGAATAGTGGTTGCCCTTGCAAATAGTAAATCGTTTCTCCACCCGTTGCCCTTAGCCATGGCAATTACTATTCATTTTTTTGTTTTTTCCTCCTATTTTTTAATGAAAATAATTAATTTGGGTAATATTTTCAGATAAGATTTTCGGATTCCTACGTGTCAAGACTATTCATAATCAGATAAAATTTTCGGATAAGATATTTGGATTCAAATTTCGGATTAATTTCAAAGTTCAAATTTCAGATAAATTTTTGGGTTCAAATTTTGAATGAATTTCAAAATTCAAATTTCAGATAAATTTGGGTTCAAATTTCAGATAAATTTGGGTTCAAATTTCGGATGAATTTCAAATTTTGAATTTCATACAAATTAGGGTTCAAATTTCGGATGAATTTCAAATTTCAGATATGATTTTCATCCAATAAAATCAAGCCACATGGCATGTCTATTTTGCCAAATTTTTCTATAAAACCAGAGTCTCAGCTCATACCTCTCACACCACATCTTTCTATATTTTCATTTCTGAGAGTTTATAATTCATACTTCATTCATTCTGAATGGAAGAATTTAGGAGATGCTTGGAGAGACAAGAGAGAGAAAGAAGAGAGAGAAACCGTAGAGCAGATGAAGTCAATGAGTTGCAAAGACAAGTCGATGAGCAAGTTCTCATAACAGTGGCTTTGGAAGAAGAAGAGAACCAAGGTCGCCGCCATAGTTCACAAGCCGGCCGCCGCCGGAATGTGGAAAGACATAGGCATTCTAGGGGTAAGAATCTTTTGGAAGATTATTTTATCCCAACTTCTTTGTACTCTGATGTTGATTTTCGAAGGCGATTTAGAATGCAACCTCATTTGTTCAATAAAGTCATGCATGATATTTGCAATTATGATGCATACTTTGTTCAAAAGTGTGATGCTGCTGGGGTTTTGGGGCTTCTTCCGGAGCAAAAGCTTACAGCTGTTATACGAATGTTGGCGTATGGAGCATCTGCTGATCAGGTGGATGAGATTGTCCGGATGGGGAAGTCCACTACGTTGGAGGCTTTGGTAAGATTTTGTCAAGCTGTTGAAACTCTGTACACTAGGGACTACCTGCGTAGACCTACTCCCAGGGACCTCCAAAGGCTTCTGCAAAAAGCCGAAGCTCGAGGATTCCCTGGAATGATTGGTAGCATCGACTGCATGCATTGGCAATGGAAGAATTGCCCAACTGCCTGGCAAGGTGATTATGGAAATCGAAAAGGCCAAAAAAGTATCATCCTTGAAGCGGTTGCTGGTTTCGACACATGGGTTTGGCATGCCTTCTTCGGAGTTGCAGGATCACAAAATGACCTCAACGTGCTGGGTCAATCCCCCGTCTTCAACGATGTATTGAGAGGTCAGGGCCCCAATGTCACCTATGAAGTCAACAATACAGTATACCAGACAGGATACTACCTAGCTGATGGAATCTACCCGAGGTGGACGACTTTTGTCAAAACCATTCCAAATCCCCGATCCCAGAAGCAAAAATTATTTGCTACATATCAAGAGGGATACAGGAAAGATGTCGAAAGGTGTTTTGGCATCCTTCAAGCCAGGTGGTTGATTATTCGAGGTGCGGCCCGCATGTTTGATGAGGAGATCCTTAGAAGCATTATGATGACTTGCATCATCCTCCATAATATGATTGTGGAGGATGAGTACGATTATGATGCTTTAGAGGTCTACGAACCGGATCCAATGAACACGGCTTTGACACGGATTTATGAAAGGCCCATGGGGCCAAATGGAGAACCGTTTGAGCCGGAACCGTTGGTGAGGGATGGTCATTTGATGACCCGAATGATAGATCGATATACGGAGATGCAATCTTCGTATATTCATGAAATGCGTCAATTTCACTTGATGGAGCATCTATGGGCGGTGAAAGGCAATGAAGATTAATAATGGAGAATAGATGCTTTGCTTATGTTTTATTTAGTATGGTTTGGTTGTGTTTTTATTTTTATTGTGCCTTGTTTGTACTTTTATTTTTATTATTGTGCCTTGTTTGTACTTTTAATTTTAATTTTATTATGTTTTGTTTGAAGTATGGAATATGTTGAATAAAAAGGTAATTTATTGAATGCTTTGTTTATTAAATAATGAAATGTAATACAAGTCATTATGAATTACTAATAAAATAAAATACATGAATTATAACAACTTTAATAGAAAACAACTAAAATACAAATACATAAAAGATATGCTAACTAATTTAATGGTTTCCATCATTTAACCAATCCGTGTTGCTAGGCCCATCATCCCGGAAAAGTCTTCTTCTCATAACATCCCTTCGTTCTAGCTTCCAAAATTGTTTTGTTTCAGGGGACATATGACTTGTATTCATCGCCATGGTTTCCCGATCTGTCTTGTCCATATCTTTTTTGCGCAAATACTCCCTTTCACGTGCAAACTCAGCATCAAGGGCCAACTCGTGCTCTTGGCGTTTTTGCTCCATTTCTATTCTTATGCCGTTTTGCCTTGCAATTTCCTCCAAAAATTGTGAATTTTGATTGCTTGAATTACCCTTCTTCTTTGCCTTCGCGGCCTTTCGGCCAATGGGCCTCGGCTCCTTTTCGATGGGTGAGTCTTGACTCATAGGAGAATCAAGAGGTGAATCCGATGTCATTGAATCACGGAGTGGCGTCTCGTTTAACACAACCTCCGGACCCGTTGGAATAATTACGAAGCGTTTGCAAAATTTCACCACCTCCCAACATTCATGATGGGTGAAACTTTTTTTGCCACCCCCGGTTGCACCGAACCACATTTGTGCTTGAATCATCTATTGAACAAAAAAATGGAAATGCAATAAATATTTAAAATATATTGGATATGCAAGAAATATTAACAACATATTAAAAATACAAGCAATATTAACAAAATATTGAAAATGCAAGAAATATTAACAACATATTGAAAATGCAAGCAATATTAACAAAATATTGAAAATGCAAGCAATATTAACAAAATATATACAACATATTGAAAATGCAAGAAATATTAACAAAATATTGAAAATGCAAGCAATATTAACAAAATATATACAACATATTGAAAATGCAAGCAATATTAACAAAATATTGAAAATGCAAGCAATATTAACAAAATATATACAACATATTGAAAATGTAAGCAATATTAACAAAATATATATATATTAGGAGATTAAACTTAATAACACAAAAATTATAAAATACTTACCTCGTTAGTACGATTTTGCCCACTTCTATAGTTGTCCATCGCTTTTGCTAGGGCATTTCTCCATTTTCCCAACTCTTTATTGAGAATTTTCCACCTACTGGATAATGCCATCTCCGTACGAGTAGACCCCGGAATTTTTTCACAAAATTCGGCATGAATTTTTTTCCACATATGAAAAAATTTCATTTCATTGCCGGACACGGGACAATGACAAATTTGGAGCCAAGCCTCACACAAAGAAACATCTTCCATTGTGCTCCAAGCCCCTCCGGTTTCGATAGAAGAAGCCATAAAAATATGAAATCAAAATGCTAGATGAAAAAGAGGAAAATGTTGTGTAAAAAGAGTGAATATTAGTAGAAGTATAATGAAATGTAAGAGTATTGGTGTTGAAAGTGAAGGGTATTGATAGGTATTTATAGAAAAAAATACCATAATTTTTTAGAATTTTTTAGAATTTTTTTTCATATTTTTTTCACCCAAAAAAGCCTCAGCCGTTGGATTAGAAAGGAGAAGCAGATCGGAAGGCACTGAGCGCGACACGTGGCAGCCTACCGTTGGCGCTGGCGTCAGCGCTGACGTCAGCGCGCGCTGATTAAAAAATTTTTTACCGTTGGCGCGTGCATTGCACGCGCCAACGGTAAAAATTTTTTGACAGCCCTAGCTGACGTCAGCACCCGCGTTTTGGACCTGGGGCTGGTTTGGCCTTCGGGCTGGCCCGAGTTGGTGGGTCCCACACCAAACCCGGGCCTGGGCTGCACGCTGGAGCGAAATTTTTTTTTTTTCTGACCTGGGGCTGGTTTGGCCTTCGGGCTGGCCCGAGTTGGTGGGTCCCACACCAAACCCGGGCCTGGGCTGCACGCTGGAGCGAAATTTTTTTTTTTTTCTGCCCTTGCCTCGGGCTGGGCTCCTTCGCTGGAGCCACTCTAATATGATATCATCCATTTCAACTATTATCGTACTACCCTTTGGTTAATCAGTATATAATTTTATTTTATGTGTTTGTGTTTGTGCCTTTTTTTTTTTTTTTCAAATTTCTATATAAAAGCATGGATATAAGAATTATGCTAGTGTTGATAAAATATTCTTTAAAAGTGGTAGGCCTTGTTTTTCCATTGTTTTGGTATGCACGATTGTCCCATTCCCCATTACTCGTGTATTTTTCCTAACATTACAAGTTTAAGACAAGGAAAAATTCAAAGCCTCCAATTAAATTTTTTTTTTTTTTTTTCAGTTAATGGAGGCGCACTATATTATCTTAATTTTAATGTTAGACCGT
Source organism: Prunus persica (assembly GCF_000346465.2). Taxonomy (NCBI): domain Eukaryota; kingdom Viridiplantae; phylum Streptophyta; class Magnoliopsida; order Rosales; family Rosaceae; genus Prunus; species Prunus persica. The sequence goes on along the minus strand of NC_034013.1, from coordinate 3,481,207 downwards.
TCCGTTATTATAACGGCCCTTTGTCACTGGCTGAATTATGAATGCAATCCTAAAAAAAAGAAATTTTTTTTTTTTTTTAAAACAAAGTATTAAATGTGGAGTTTGAAACAAAGATCAATCACATCACATATATTTGCTAGAGACCAAAGAGGAAACTCGCGTTGCATAGACCACACGTATACACATATGATAGGAATCAGGATAAGCAAATTTGGCTTGGCAGTGGTACCATAGTTCTATCAAGAATGGAATACCTCAGAGATATTTTTTGTTTTCAAAATCTATTTTCTCATGTGGAATAGAGAATGGAATAACTAGTAAAAGAAATTTAAATGCAAAAATCTATTGTTTTTAATTGTAGCTATATGCTTAGATATTTGGATTTAGTTTCCTTGTATATAATTTTTTTTTAAAATTGGGTTCAAAATATTTTTTTGGTCTCCATGTTTTATCTTATTTTTCAAATTTTGATTTATGTGTTTCCTTTAGCAAACATATGGCATTTCACCGAATTAGCATTAACTAGTTCAAGTAAAGGACATATGACTTGCCAAAATCATTTTTTGGGAATCAAATTTGCTAAACGGGGAAAAACATGGTTGCTTCGCATTGTGGGTTGCTCTACTCCTGGTGTTCTTCACTGAGGTCCAGGTTGAGGGTTAGTTGCTCATTGTTTCTTTTATGTTGAAAAGTTATCATTCGATAGGATGTCTGACCTATTTCAGTCCGCACCAACGTCCATATGTCGAAAGTAAGAGAAAATAAGATTGACGTTTGATAGGATGATCGGTATGACTTGAGAATCTCTGGCTGTGTCATGCCCCGAATCCGGGGTCGGTGGAAATCCCGCGCTTGGTGCGTGAGAAAATAAAAAGTAAAATAAAATAAAAACAAGTCAAAACAAGGTTTAAAATAAACTTCTCTTATAAAAAATAACTCAAAAATCTTACAATTTTACAATTAATAAATAAAGCTATATCACTCTTATCTAATTTAGCCTCAACTGGTTTAGTCCTTGTCTTGCTCACTAATTCATCTGAAAAATTAAACAAGATGAGAGGTGAGGAACCACCTTTCAATAGGGACATGAAACCTTACCACAGTATATTGATATAACTAAATTAAGTGACATACAATCATACAGCCAAATATCACATTAATAATAATAATGCATGAATACTCTTCATCTACTCCTGTTAATTCTTATAAATGGACAAGCAAACCTACACGTCCCATACCATGCTTATACCACTTGGTCCCGAATGCTCATTTATATGAACTAACACCCATCTTAATCATCCCATAATTTTCCTTTTGTTAGTCATCTTGTCTAACTCTCTGTCGCCAGTCCCGAATCACCCAATAAAAACCATGTGCACTGTGGGATCCCTGAGACCTGGTACCTGCCAAGAGTTTGACTCAACTACACAAAAAACTATTTCAATTACCCTCTTTTCCATCATTATTTTCTCCACCTAACAACTCCAACTAATTTTCATGACATGATATAATTATGTATTTCACATATCCATATATCTCACAACAATGTAACATTTAAAACATCACCAATGTATGTACAAGTGATTCAACCAGTCAAGAACACATAAACATTTCAGGAAAAATCATTCAATTGTAACAAGAATATTAATCAAATAATCATATCACGCATAATATAGTGTTCACGAAATTTAATTAAATCAATCTTTGTAAAAGGCCCCCAAGAAACCCCCTACCTCGACACTCATGCTTTTGCAAAAAATGTAAGACGATTTCCAATTTTCCACCGCATTCACAAACTCAGTCTCCCATTCTATTTTTCTCTAATATTTCTTCTTCTCTGTATTTTATTTTTTTTTCTTCGGGCAAACTTACAAATGCTTCACAACTTGGCTGAAATGAGAATGAAAAACAACGAAATGGAATGGTCTATTTATAGTGTAGTGAATACGGTAGCTACAGTACATGATAATATCAACATTTATGTAAGAACTTAATCTCCAAGTAATATATCAATATGACCTCGCACTCCAAGCAGTGGCGGATCCAGGATATTTCCTTCCAGGGGTCAATGTCTAAAGGTGAAAAAAATTTATACAAAATATACTCATAAAAATGAAACGATAATATTAGAATTCATAATTCATAGAAAAAAACCACATTACAATTGTCCACGACGAGTTTTCATATTCTGAAAACGTAGCATTATAGTTTCATTATCAATACAAGCAAACACATCTTTCTCAATATAAACAAGTAAACTATCACTCAACCATTGATCTCCCATTCGGTTGCGAAGTGGACCTTTCACAATATTCATAGCAGAAAATGCTCTCTCCACAGAAGCAGTTGCAACCGGTAAAGTTAAGGCTAATCTGAGAAGCAAATAAACATAATTATATGTTCTATGCAACCCTTTCTCCACCATTTTTCTTGCAAGGCTACCAATCCCTTTCAATTGAGAAAAATCAGTCATCGTACGCATATGAGTAATATAAATCTCAAGTTGATCTTCAAGTGCCAAGAGATCTCGGGAATTAAAATCTTGAGGATAAAATTCAGCAAAACGAAGTAGCTTTTGTTTGTCAAAAGCTATGAATGAATCATCTGGACTCAAACATGTCAAACAAAGAAGTAACTCAGTATTTACCTCACTAAAGCGACGATTTAATTCCGCAAGTTGCCACTCAATGATTTGAATAAAGATGTCCACACGATAATGATGGAGGTGTGTTATTATAGGAGCTCTCCGATGTGATCTCCATTGAGCTGCATATGCATCATCCATGTTTGGAACCAAGATATCATGTTTGGCACAAAAGGAAGATACTTGATCAAGCAAGGCTTCAAATGCATTCTCTCTCATGTGTTGTAGTTGGTCCTTGCAAACTTTGACTAAAGTCATTGCATTCTCAATATCTTGGTCTTTCCTCTGTAATGCTTGTGACAAGTCATTTGTGGCTCCCAATATAGATCTCATGAAAAATAGGTGAAATACAAACTCAAAAGATTGTATTTCTCTCAATGACCTATTTGCTTCACCTAGATTATCAGTGGAGCCATCCTCAATAATAAATTTGAGCACTTTCACCACAGATTTAAACATGGAAATGATACTAAGTAATGTACCATAATGTGAGTTCCAACGTGTATCACCGGGACGCTTGAGACAAGTTTCTTGATTTAAGCCTTGCCCTGTTGGAAAAGTATCTTTTTCTAGAGCTTCCGTAACATCCTTTTGTAGTTGATCTCTAAGAATGTCACGACGCTTGCACGATGCTCCAACAATATTAACCAAGCTATTGCAAGATGTGAAGAAAGTGGCAATATCAGCATTTCCCTTTGCCACGGCCACAAGAGCTAATTGAAGTTGATGTGCAAAACAATGAATATAATAGGCACAAGGATTTTCTCTCAAAATCTGTGTTTTAAGACCATTGAACTCACCCTTCATATTACTAGCTCCATCATATCCTTGTCCTCTTAGCATGGAAATGCTCAATTCCTCTCTTGCAAACAATATGTCAATAGCCTCCTTGAGTGAGTTTGATGTAGTATCCCTAACATGTTGAATGCCCACAAACCTCTCAATTACATCCCCACTTTTGTCCACATAACGAAACACCACCGCCATCTGTTCTTTTACTGACACATCACGTGATTCATCAACTAATAAAGAGAAGAATGCACCATCCATATCCTTGATGATTTTCTTAATAGTTTCAGTGGCACAAGCATTCACAAGATCTTTTTGAATTGTTGGAGCTATTAACTTGAGATTCCCGGGAGCATTTTCTAACACAACGGCCTTCACTTTCTCATCATGATCAGCAAGAAACTGTAAGAGCTCTAAATAATTCCCCTTGTTGCTTGAAGTGTCACTCTCATCATGCCCACGAAAAGGAAGACCTTGCCTCAATAAAAATCTCACACAATCAAGAGAAGCTGTCAAGCAAATACGATAATCAATACGAGCTTGCTCTGATTGCTTTATCAAAGCTGTTCGGATGTGTTGCTTTTGATTCATAAGATCCACACAATACTGTCTAGATTGATTATGAACACTTCCAACAGGTCCAACATGTTGCCTAATTTTATCTTTCTTCTTCCAATTCCTAAAACTCATCTCTGTGAAGGCGTCGCTACACCCTTGACCAATTCTGAAATTGGATTTGAAGAGATAACAATAAAGGCAAAATGCAGCATCTTTACTAATACTGTACTCCAACCAGTCAAACTCATCAAACCACTTGACATTAAAGCGTCGATCATACCCTGAAAGATCAGTTTGTGGAAATGTATGATCCTTGGGCTGACATGGACCCTTTTGTAGATATGCTCTTCGAACTTCGTCTCTAATGTTAGGATCATAATCCAACATTTGAGGTCGAAGTCCAGGGTCTGCAATAAGATTAGCTAAGATATCTTGCAACTCACTTTCTTTTGAACTATCCACATCTCTAGAAATATCCACATCTCTAGAAATATCAACATCTCTCGAACTCGAACTACCCACATTATCCGAACTAGAAGTAGTTGATGCGAACCTTCTATTAAAGTATCGTTCCATAACTGTATTGGTAGAAATAACCAATCAAACATCAACAATATTAAAAAGCCATAACTTATGCAAACTAACCAAAATAAAATCCAACAACTAATCAAATTTACCAATTATTATCTAACATAAAACACTAATTTATTCAAACAAACTAACCAAAACTAGAAGCCCTTAATTTATTCAAACTAACCAAGAGATATAATCTTACATAAAAGTAAAATCCTAATTTATTCAAACTAACTAACCAAAATCAAAACCCCTAATTAATTGAAACTAACCAAGATAATCATATAATCTAACATAAAAATAAAACGATAATTTATTCAAACTAACTAGCCAAAACCTCTAATTTATTCAAACTAACATAAAAGCCCTAGTTAATTCAAACTAACAAACTAAAATAAAATCTCAACAACAAACAACAACAACAACTAATCAAGAAAAACACTAACATATAAGAATCTTTACTAATTAATTAAAGCATAAAGAAAATAGGATAACATACTTTCAAACTAACTAACCAAAATCAAAACCCCTAATTAATTGAAACTAACCAAGATAATCATATAATCTAACATAAAAATAAAACCCTAATTTATTCAAACTAACTAACCAAAACCAAAACCTCTAATTTATTCAAACTAACATAAAAGCCCTAGTTTATTCAAACTAACAAAGTAAAATAAAATCTCAACAACAAAAAACAATAACTAATCAAAAAACACTAACATATAAGAATCTTTACTAATTAATTAAAGCATAAAGAAAATAGGATAACATACTCTCAAATTTGAGGGATAAATCCACCTTTGAAATCAAATTGAATTTTGGAGGCACTTATTCAATTTTCTGCTGCCCAGTGCCCACCGCCGACGCCACTTTACTGCCTCCACCGACTGATTTGTGAGGGGGGAGGGAAAGCCACCATTGAATTGGATTGGAGGTTGGTTGTTTTAGTTGGGGTTGGAATTTAGGTTAGAGAATTTGATATTGAGAAGAAGAAATGGGTTTGAAACTGATGGGTTTTCAGGTAGCACAGCAGCTGTGCTGCTGTTTTGTTTTTTTGTTTTTAAACCTGTGCCAAAACGACGTCGTTTTGGCCAGGTGTTATTAAAAAATAAAAAGTGTAAGTGAAACGACGTCGTTTTGAAGAATAGCGCGCAAAAAAAAAAAAAAAACTTAAGTGCAACGACGTCGTTTCGACGTCGAGGGCGCAAAAAAAAAAAACCACTTAAATGAAACGACGTCGTTTTGACGTCGACCAAACAAAAAAAAATGATGTGCGCTGCGCGCAAGCTCTCCACAGCTGCGCAGCAGCACAGCAGTTTGCCCCATTGGGGCATTTCATCGAGCACCTTGCGAGGGTCAATTTGGGCGGCTCTAATGGAGGATTTCAGAGGTTGCAGGGGTCAATTGACCACCCTTGCTCCTCTGTGGATCCGCCCCTGACTCCAAGTCAACAACAGATAAGAAAAGAATTACTATGAAGACACGTTATGGTGACTCCAATACTATTCTAATTTCTTCATGGTGAGTTGACAAGGATACTAGCATGCCTTGTTGACACCTAACTACCCATTCTAGAATCATTCTATTAATGAATATACAAATAGAATAAGATATATATATATATATATGCTGCAGTCAGCGATCGCCTCATTCAATCCCCACCTCTCTGTATTACTAGCACAGAAGGCTCTCTCTGTTCTTACTACCTACGGGATAAAGCCAAGCCATGGCCTCCAGGGTTGGTTGTCTTACTCGAGGTTCTGCCCCGCTCCATCGATATCTTTCTTACTACTTTCCTTGCCTTGGGGAGCGAGACCGAGCCGAGCCACCGGTGGAGTGGTGGAGGAGGCCTACTATACGTATACTGAACCGATGAATCCACGAAAAAAGTTTAGTACGAAAAATTCTATATTGTTTTTATGTCTTTGTCTCATTATCTCATTGAACATATCCTAAATACATTTATGATATCCAATTGAAATACGGAATATTATAATAATGATAGAAATTGACTCACTTTTCGTTTTGATATTCTATACAAAATTAAGAAATATTCTTAAATCAAGAGCTAATTTGTCATCTGTAACTCTTGCAGAAATGTTGGACACATGACAATAAATTCATATGAACATCGTAACCAAGGGGACTCAAAACTCTCACTGTACTTTTTTCATAGCCATGGACTAATCTTTACCATTCAGAATGGCGCACTACAAAACACATTTGCATTTTTTGTTTGCAAAAAAGAAAGGTAAAGAAAAAAGACTTTTTTGGATAGGAAAAGAGAAAAGGCTTCCACATGAAAGGTTGGGTAATATAGTTTACATTTTAGAAGCTTTTGGGTGTTGATGGGTCCACAGTAATGCATACTCCAATTATGGTACAGGCTCCACCAGAAGAAAACCAGGCTGTAAACAATCACGAGTTGATGTCTTTAAGCTCCACTTGTGACTGCAGGGGACCACCATTTTTGTTCAAAATTTTGGACCCAATATTATTTAACTATACCAATACAAATGTATGAAAATGAAACATTTGAAAAATATTAATGTGAAACTGATGGGGCAACAAATATAAAAACCTTGTTTATTCCCTCAATAATTAGCAATGTTAGCCTGATCTTTACACGCTAATATTCTTGTGGAAACAGATAAGTTTATAAAATAATCATAAGGAAAAGGCATATTGCTCATCATCGGATTGTCATACTTTACAAAGGAATTTGGATAACCTTTTTTTTTTTTAATTTCTCAAATACAAAAAATACAAGCTTGTTTATTCCCCTTGCTAATGCTGAGCAATATGACAATCTGATGATGAGAATTAGCTTAAATTCTAAAGTTTAATAAATAAAAAAGGGGTTCGTAGCTGAATCGGTTAATAGCATTTATCTCTTCCCTTGAGGTTCTCAGTTCAATTCATCCTTCCCCTAATATTATTTGTATTAAACACAATGTAACAGTAAAGGACCCACTAGTGTAATAGTTTGGAGTAATTGCACCCTCATGCAAGGTCATGGGTTCGAGTCCTAGCATATGTATAGTGTGTGTAAGTTTAGTATATTATTGCCACTCTCAATTGGAAAGTTTCTAAAAAACAATGCAACATTAGAATGTGAGTGGTCACAATTAAGTATTAAAATTGTCACAACTATATATCGTTCTCGCATCTATATGAGTTAAACATGAAACTTTTTCAATCGAGTGGAGACAACTATCACTATACAAAATATTTATATATATGATATCATTTAAAAGAAACGGCATCATGTGACATTTTCTTAGAAAGTGCTAATACTAGGAACACTATAACATTTGACCCTCAAATACATAAGATATACACAAGCATTGAATGTATATGGTGCTCTTAAAGAAGAAATTCACCTCAAGTGATACATAACATTGAGAGTACATTCCCTCCAGAAGAGAGGATAGGCTTATTACATTAAAAAAAAATACGAGAATTCCTATAAGTAATTGAAAAAATTGAGCATGAGAGCCAAGCATTCTTAATTGGTTCATTGTAATTGAATTATATATGGATTCCTCAAAGTATAAATTTTTTTTTTTTGGGCTAAGAATAAGCAATAGTATTTTATTGATAAATAAACAAAAATACAAAGCAACGATGTGCCAAACATGAATAAATATTCTCCAGTGATCAAACACAACAACATATTGAATTGATCTGGAGAAAATCATGCACAACTCAAAGATAAATAAAATTCCTGGTTCAACAACTAGAAGCAAATGTACTCAAACCTCCAATACAGATCCGTTGTGCAACGGCAGAAACAACAAATCTATATCAAAAGCCAAAGCTAAATAGAAATAAAACAACCTAAAAATAAGGCAAAACCACAACAACACATAAACAACCTAAGAAGCATAAGCACCACTCCACATCCTCTACGGCAACTCGAAGAGAGCAATAGCATCATACAAGCTAAACCCATTGTAACACACCGGCTAATTCCAAACCCGACATCTTCTATGTATGCTTGGACTAAAAGACGACGACTATTTCATGGTGATGACAAGAGAAGGGAGGTTGGTAAGGAGGGAGGCCACTGACGCGCAAAGGAGCCGCGGCTAGGATATTTCCTTTGGATTTTTTCCTCAAAATAGAATTATGGATTGGGTTGGATTTGCATACTTGATGGAATCTGATTGGATTCTAATATGGCAAAATCCATTGTAATTGAATTAGAGATGGATTCCTCAAAAGAAGTTAGATTAATTTGGATTTGCAAAGGGCATGCTGTTCAAGTGGTTAAGAGCAGTTATTTCTGCACTTGAGATATTGTGTTTGAATCTCCCTTCTCCCAATTTTACTTGTTAAAAAAAAAATAAAATTGATGAGATTGGATTCTAACATGGATAAGGATTTCTAAAAAAGGTTGAATTATAACCGATTCAAACCCCTAATGAGTTCACGCTCATTGAATCCTTACCGAAACAACATGGTCTATTCAATTCAATTTCAATAGGTACATACACCTAGAAATAGTGACTTAGTTAGAGATGTGAAATTTGATGCACATTTGCATCCAATTTTACAACCCATGGAGGTCGACTCCATAAAAGAAAAGCGAGAGAGAAAAATGCATGCGCAAAAATTATCAAGATTACCTTTCTGTTTCACCTGTAAGTATTTCCTTTCATTTCTTTTTTTGGGTTTGCTACCCACCTTTGTGGTTGGGGGCCCTACTAACCAGAGGGTAGGGGAAGTGTTTTGTGCAACTTCACCACCACCACCAAGGTGAACAACCCAAAACCACCACATATGCCTCACTTGAGAAGGTTTGAAGCAACCAATCACTTTAATGCTCTACTTAGTTACAAGCCCATGCTACTAGACTCGGCCTTCTATTTCTTTTATTAAAAAAATAAAAACAAAAACAAAAACAAAAACAAAAAACTAATATTAATTAACTTGATATAATTTAAAATTTATAAATTTATAATTCTAAATAATATACCACAATAAAAATCTCAATGAATGAGGGTAACAACCATTTTTTGGGGAAAAAAAGCAAAACCCATTTCACCCTATGCATTAAAAAGTCTATATTGATTTTCGAATTATATTATTAAGTGAATTTTTTTTTCTTTTACAATCTTAAAAAAAAATTATTTACAAGTGTATCAAAATCAGACTTAATAATTTAATACTTAGTAGTAATGCATGCTAGCATACCTACACTTTGGAGAATTAAAGAGATTTTTGTAGAAATGTCACATGAACTTATACCTAAGTTTCAATTTGTCACTTTAAAATTTTTTTTAAGAGAAATGTCACTTTAATTTTTTTAAATTCATGATTTGTCATATGACTTTAACACTCTTCAATTTTCCATTCATTTTAAAGGGTTTTTTAATCTTTCCATTTTCAAGGGTCTTTCTATTCCCCCTCCGATGTGTTTTAGGGGCGAGTGGGGTCTTGTGTGACGTATTTTGGGGGCGGGTGGTGTTGGGATAAGGGAGAAAGGGAGAGAAAGATCTCTTTTTTTTCTTTTCTTTTTTTCTTGAATATGGAAAGACTAAAATACCTTTAAAATTGATGAAAAATTGAATGTTAAAGTCAGATGATAAATCATGAATTTTGAATAAATCATGGATTTTGAAATTTATAGTGACATTTTTCTTAAAATTTTCTTTGACAAATTGAAACTAAAGTATAAGTTCAATGATATTACTACAAAAATATCGAGAATTAAAATAGCAATTATTGAATTCAGTGTACTAAACAGTCGACATTGGTGATGTCTTTGTTTGCAAACCCATGGCACTAGGTCAAATCCCCTTGTGGGGGCGGCCCCTCCCCTTAGAATAAAATATGAATCATTTAAAAAAAATGAAAGCTATATAAATTAAAAAAGTTTTAAAAAGAGTCCACGTAGTGACAACTTTAACGTTTTGCTATCCACGTGTAAGCAGGAGAAGCCAACACCACAGAAAAATCTATACACCGGCGGTCACACAGAACGCAGTTAATGTATCTACCCCTTCAATTTTCCAGCTAGCAAATTCCGACCGAAACCCGAGGGTGCAGAGCAACGGTCGAGTACGAAAATCCAGCTGTATCGCATCGGGCGCACGTTTACGTCCTTTCATCTAATTAACGCCTCCCTACCCGCTCACTTTAGCGTACGACACACACGAAATTTATAAAAACAAAAAGATCTGTAAGAATTACGTTATTTCGCTGTTCGAAATCTTTCTCTAAGCGACTGAAGCGCTCAAGTAATATGTTTACACAAAAAATTAAAATAAATTTAAACAAATAAAAATAAAAAAGCTTGCTCAGCAGTTGAATTTACACGTGCGAAAAAAAAGCTGACGGTGACGCGCGTGCGAGTTCTTTCACCGAGAGCCGATGAGGACATAGTAGAGTAGAGTAGAGAAGAGAAGAGAAGCAGGGAATGCGGCTTAAAAATCGGCTATTTTCCGGTGGGAGCGAGATCTCGGAGGGAGTTTTCGGGTTCCTTGGGTGTCCTGCAAGTTCCTGAGGCTGCGGATCGCCAAAACATCGCTCTTCCGGATATCAATAAATCGGCTCAAGTTGCCGATTTGGTTGTCGGTGGCGTCTACAAAAACGAAAAGCACGAAAAATGAAACAGAAAATAAATTTTAAAAGCGCATAAAAAATTGAGAACGATTAATTATCTGCATTGTACCTGCGCGCTTTTTCCCTGGTAGTTTCGTAAAGCCATTGAACTGAGCCAAATCTGAAACGGAAACGAAACCGACTGTCAGGAATGAAGATTAAAAAAAAACGAGATGAGTTAAGAGCCGTTGATTGAGAGTTACCTGATTGGGAGGGGCTGTGGGAGAAGAGGAAGAGGATGAGGAAGCAGAGGAGGGTAAGGACGGGGATGACGTGAATGGATTTGTGTGGAGCGGTGGGGGGCGGTGATGACAGGCGGTGAGGCTTTGATGCTTTGTGGTCGTCGTCTGCGGAGATTGAAGAGGAGGTGGAGGTGGAAAAGACTAAAAGGTCCTTGTTACTGCGGTTGGGAGCATCGTCTAGGAGCAGAGCCTGTTCCTTGGCTCCGCCATGGGCCTGGTGGAGCTTGGAGCCCGGTGAGCCCCCCAGCGATTGTCTTTGCATGGTCACAGACTTGAATACACAGAGAAGGACAAAGAGAAAACGAAAGAGAGAGAGAGAGTGGGTGAAAAAAGGGAAGGAAATTATTAGTGAGCTGTATGACTCGAATCTGAGATTTTTAAATAGGAACTTTATTTTTCTTTTTGTTTCTATTTGTTGCTTTTTAAAAAATACAAAAAATAAAGACATTGCGGATAAAATTTCTTTCTTTTTCTTTTCAAATCAATCATTTTTTTAAAATATTTTTTGTTTATATATTTTATATACAAACAATATTGGAAAGAGGAGAATTGAACCTAACACTTAGATGCATGGGTAAATACAATCACTTGAAATTATTCTAATTTACTACGAGGGATTAGAACTTAAGTGCAATGGATGGACTCCCTACCTTGACCAACTAACCTAACCCACATTAGCAATAAATTCTTTCTTGTAAAGTAATATTTTGACGAATGCAAGAAATTTGTAACTCATGTGATTAAGAACAATTACGCTTATGCCACACTCAAGATCCTCTGTACGTAATCCCCCAACTCAATATCATTGTAGACTGGGCCAAAGCAGAGCGGTCTGGCCTATGGTGTAAGTAGCTGAGTGGGCTAGGATTTGATTTACTTGTAAAGGTGAGTTTGAGCGAAATTCTATAGTTAGGGTATCAAATATGGACCTTCATATGAGCCACATGATCATTACATTAAACTTAAGTGAAGTTATTATTTAAATGAATCATGTTGCTAATATGAAGATCCACATCTATGGTTTATAAACGACGCTCACCATAAAACGACTTGTGAGTTGGCTAGGATTGGGACCTGAGCCACAAACTGTTTTCCTTAGTGTGATGTATTTTTTATTTTTCTCAATACGTTGGGCCTGAAATTTCAATCCAGACTTGAAACTCCACTGGTTTGGGCCTTTATGTAGAAGAGAGCCCAGCGTTACTGACTTCATCAACACCAACGAACGGTTGAGATCAACTTGAGTATCCCCACTTACACGATGACGCTTTGATCGGTGACGCGAAGCAGAGGGAAACTGAGAATGTTGTTGACGAGGATCGAAATTTCTGGCGGCCCGTGGAAAGCTTGCGAGAAACGAAAACCTAAAAACAAAACCATAATAAGAAAAACTTCTCAGAGACAATAGCACAAACACAAGCGACGCACAAAGCGAAAACGAAGGAAGAAGAAAGGAAGGAAGAATGGTGCTGTGGGAGATCACATTAGGAACAGCCTATTTCTTGGGGCTGAGGCGCACTTATAGACTGGCTCTGAAGATTCAGCGACGCCTCATAAGCCCTAAGCACCCCAAGATCCGTCAATTTGCTCACAGGTATTTGTCCGTTAATTTCTCTTTGAAATAGTTGTGATTTGGGAAGAGTTTGATGTATTTAATCAAATCCATAATTCTAGATTGTCCTCTCAATATGAATATAATTTTTGGTTTATTTTGCATGATTTTTCTTTCCTTTATCTTTGCATCCATAAAATTGGTTTAATTCATGTTTTGCATCAGTCTCATTCAAATGTATGTGTGCTCTTTCTTCTTCGTGGTTTAGGAATTTTTGTAATCTTAATATATAATTTGTTGAATGTTTCTCAGATCTTGTTTTCTTTGATGTTTTCAATTTCCTTTTATGAAATTAGCTGTGGCCAGTGATTTCCCCATTCTTTCAGTGTTAAAATATTTCTGTTGGGTAAATACTTAACCTTACGCATAAGTTTCGATGCATCAAACTCTGCAATTTGTTGTTGCTGACATCTCTAAACCCTTCACAGTTCCTCTTGCAATCTTCATGTAATGTGTTCTTCCTGGATTAGATAAACATTTGATTATTATCCTGGACGTTTTTATTTGAATATTTAGCACAAATTCATAGCTCATCAGAACATATTTAGCATTCAAACTATCAGACGTGTTTAATCATCGGTAGGATCACTGCAGTTTGTTTGTTCCTACAGTCCAATTTTACTTGTTTCCTGTGATACTGCAATAGTTCGTTAAATAATGACCATTAATCATTTGTTGTTGTATTAGTTTATAACTGCTACGGCCATTGTGTTTTCTTTCATTCAAAGGCGAACACGTGCTGTGTTTGATGTAGCTATCAAGGTTCACAAGAGCATACAGGAAAGAGACATAGAAGTTGGTCGAAATCTTGGTAACCGGATCCTACGATGGCTTGATCGGATGAAACCCGAAGCTCAGATTCGGGGTCCTCTGGAAAAACCCCCCACCAGTGCTAGCATGATGAATAAGGTAAACTCCTCCCACCTCAAAACTCCTGGAAGTACCCAGATAACCAGAAATCAGGAATCCGACAGGCATCTGTTTTCAACAATGACCAATATGTGGTCTAAACCCCTTCCTCCAATTACAATGATGATGAGATCACGAAAGCCTTCTGGGATGATAAACCAGTACAGGCACTTATGCATGAATGTGCCTCAACCGTTAAGATCGAACTACAGTGCAGGTGCGTTTGGGGGAGTTATACGGAAAGATATAATGCAGTGGATGCTGCAAAAATGATGGGGAAATATTTACCCCTATGTGTTTCTTTAGGAGCCAAACAATGTTGGGATCAAATTAAGGAGCAGATAGGTTTTGAGGATGTTGGATGCAATACAGTTCCTCTGGGGTTGACTGCTGTTTTTCAAAATCTGCTTTCAGAGAAGTGTATTTGTTTTCTTTTATTTTTCTGGGACAATTATATGATACTCTTTGTTTTGCCTGTTGTTCTTTGTTCATTTTGGGAAGCTGTAGTGGCTTGTGACATCAGACGGCTTTGTGATTAAATTACGGGGATTTTAAATCCTGATTATTGCTTTGTAATCAGTTCTCGCCGTAATTTGGCCAAAGATGTCGCTGCTTCAAAATGTGAAAATTCTAATGGATCACAACATGTTTATCAAACTGATATATGATATGAATTTGATGCTCGGCTAGTTTTGAAGTTGGAGCTTGTACACAAAATTCACATGTTTTTGTGTGCTGAAATTGTCTCGCAACCCTCGTTCACCAATTTGTGATTAGTCAACAAATTAATGGACCGATGAAAAGAGTAAGGTTAGAGATTAAAAATGGAGACGTGGTTAGGTCAGTTGGTTAAGGTATATGTGCTCGTCTTGTTACATCCAAGTTCGAAACTCCATTCAATACACTAGAGTAGTTTATAATATTATTTTGCCAAGATTAAAAAAAAATAAAAAATGGAGGTCCATCTTTAGCCACTTCAAATGTTTGAGAAAATTTCAGTGTAGTTTATGAAGTTGAACAAGGTTGAAATAAGAAAAGCTTAAAACCTGCACACATAATGAAGCTCCTCAAGCCACAGGTAGAAACCATGAAGATAATGATCGACAGGAGAGACAATGCATCAATTCCTGAAGCCATCATGTTTCATTTTAATTAGGGATGTGAGTGATTCTTCAATGGTGTCCTTCAAATAAGCTTTGACAGACCGTAACTATTTTTTCCCGGTGAAAAATGAGTCCGTAACTTATGAACAATGTTTTGGGCTTTCCTTCAAGGGTGCTGACCATGGGCTTTATGTTTGGAATAGTTAAGTCCAAAAGAATTTTTAAAAAAGAGACATATTATTAAGCCGAGGGCATGCAGGGTATCTCTTCTGTTCTGAACGCGCCAGTCGTCGTCCTTCAATATCTCTTTGTATACGATTAGGGCTTGCAGACAGTGAGAGAGAGAGAGGGGAATCGAAATTGGCCTGATAGCGATCGTCGTTGAGATTGAAAGAAGGACTTTGTCTCGGGTAAGTAAATTTGGTTGTGACAGTGTAGGAAAACAAACTGAAAACTTGAAATCCCAAATTTCGAATTGGGTTCGTTTGGCATTGGAAGGGTCAATATCATAATCCAATGCCCAATCTGTCGCACCAATTATGGTTTTTGTTTGCTATGGAAAGCAAATCCAATTACTCCATGTTTGATTTTTCAATTGAGTGTGTGTGTATGCATTTGTGTATCTCATTGAATTTTTAGTTTAGGTGATGCCCTTTATGATTTTGGTCAAATATGGTTCAAAAAATTGCATCTTTGAACCAGATGCCAAAAACCTAATGGTGCTTGGTATTGATGGTGGGTTCTCATTGAACCTGGGCGGTTTTGTTAAGTTGCTGCTCTAAAATTTTTGTTGATTGCTACTTTTGAGGGTTTATTTTATTGTATTTGTCATGCACCCTTCCTTTTATATTTTTCATGTTATAAAACCAAATGCTTTGGTTGCATAATTGTTGTATTTTTCACGCACCCTTCCCTTCATATTTTTCATGTTTTAAAACCAAATGATTTGGTTGCTTAGAATCAGTCAGAACTATATTTGTAAATCTGATTTGCTACTGCTTATGGAGATAGCATATTGTTGGTTTGAAATGCTACTGGTTTTGGTGGTGGTATATGGTTCCCTTGAAAGTATAAAAACTATCCATTGGGTTTAGATACAATTTCAAGATGGTTTCCCTGTGTAATGTGATACATGTTCCTGCACTTGTACTTGTTTGTTGAAACTGTTCGCTACTTCATATGAAGTTGCTGATCCTCATCCTCTTTGTAATTGCAGGTAGCAGAAGCCACAGACATCACAATGGAATTGGCAGACAAGGCCGTTGGGTTTCTGTTATCCTATATCAGTTTATCTATATTCACTTATTACACATTTTGGGTTATAATCCTGGTCAGTTAATTACCTGCCTTGCTTCGCTACTTCTTTCTCAAATGCTTCTTACACATATATTAACCTGCTGTTGATATTTACTCTCGTTGTGTTTCAGCCGTTTGTAAACAGTGATCACTTTATCCACCGGTATTTCCTGCCCCAAGAATATGCCATATTAATACCTGTGTTTGCTGGCATGGTGCTTCTCTGCTTCTTATGCATTTTCATTGGATATGTGATGCTCAAATCCAAAAAGAAGAAAGCATGATACAAAGGGTTGCGATTGCACAAGGGTGAGCTTTTCTTTGGAGGTGAATCAGAGTATAGATTTTTATAGTCATTTTCTCAAATGGAGCAGATTACATTACTTGTTTGTCTGTATCATTTCTAATTCACCTTTCTACCCTTTTTTGTTTCTTTTATCTCCATAATTGTGATTAAGTGTTCATTTGACGTTCAGATATGTGATAGTTCTTCCATATTTCTATGATTGCAACACTAATTAGACTGCCTAGGTAGGCCTGCAGGTTTAAGAGTCCAAAATCTCATCCAACTCTGTCGTAGTCTCTCTTTATAAACCTTTGAGCCTGTATGCTTGAATTGGCATATATATGTATATGTATATGTATATCATTTACAAAAAACTAGGATCAACAAAGTCATATACTCTGGTCTCTAGCTGATTAATTCATTAAATATGACAAAACCCAATACTAATCCTTTTCTAGAAAATTAAACCTGCTTTTGGTAGGTCTGCAATTAGTATCAGAGGCAGCTTGCTCTGTTTTTTGCACATGCAAGTAGGGCAGTTGATTTTCTCCGCATAGGCAAAATAATGCATATCTTTATGTCCTTTGCCACATCAAATAAAAGTGAATATAATCAGAACCACTTCCTTTTGAAGTACCTTTTGAGTGTTTAGATTTTAGGTCCCACTTCCCCCAATATTGCTTGTATTAAAAAAATTTAAAAAAAAATCTCCTGTCGCCAGTCCCTGCATCACTCCCTGCAAGGTTGAGTCCTGTGTATTCCCATTTTGATCCCCAAGCATTACAAGCTGACCTACAAATATCCGATGACCACAAGATGAGAATCAATATTCACTATGAACAAGGCCTTTGTTCTTATCATAAAGTTGAACTTCCCACTTGTATAACTGGTTGCTGCAAAGTTTTTGGTATGCCAAGCTGCCAGGAATCAAGCAATTTATGCTCTTCATAAGCACGACATTTGGTCCGAAGTTTCTTTTACATCAACCACAGTTCAAACTATTTTGGCTTGATTGAAAAAGAAACACTATTTTGGCTTTAATTGGGATTATAAATAGGTTTACAATAATGCTCCAAATGCTAATATGAATAAGCTCAAAACTTCCCAATTATACTAACTTCTGTGTTGCAGAGTTATCTGCCAGCACCACACTAAGGCTCTTCATTTTGAGGTTTATTAATTTTGCATATTATTTTCAGAAGATATGAGGTCCAAATATCCACCCTCCAACATTGTTTATAAAACAAACATTAGCAATTTAGTGTTTATCCACACTAAATTGCTTGTTAAAAAATCATAATGAATTTTTGGTCAACCCAGATAAATGAAGTAGGCACCAACACCGCCGTCCTTAGTCTTTAGAAATGCCCCACTCCAATCTGATCAATTACATAACATTCTCTTGCCCCTCTCCCCACCGTTTCCAACCTGTAACCTACCAAAGCAACGCATGCCATCATCATAATCAAAACACAAATTCCGCAAATAACAAATGCATCCGTACCATGACGTGGCAAAAGCTCATTGACTTCCAAGTGGCGAGTGAACCATTATTCAACGAAGCAAAAGGCACACAAAAACTCCACTTGTTTTAAAAAGCCGTTGACAGCAAAAAAAAAGACGTGCGAGCGCGGGCACCTGTCACATAATTCCCGCGTCTTTCACCTCAATTTCTCGCGTTAGATCCCCATCAATCCAACGCTCACAATTCTCAAGAAAAATAAAAAGGAATTAATAATAATTTAATCACGTGATCGAAACTCAAATTCCTACCACCTTGACCTTATTATTTGATCACCAACAAACATCATCATCATCATCTTTGAGATTTCAACGTTGTGTTATGCGTGTGATTGTGATCGCCATTCAAATATCGGATCCGATATTTGGGTCAAGACTGAAGGGCAATTGATTCGGAGGATCCACCGAAAGAGGAGGAATTAAGTAGGACATGAAAGGAGATGTTGGATTGGATCTTTGAAGCTTCCACCCTCCCTCCTCAGACTCTCTGATCTCATCCCACATTCTCATTAAACACGGATCCAATTTTCACGCAAATCACCATGTTTCTACACTGAATTCAATGAAGCTCAGCTTAGCTCAGATCATCGTCGTCTTCTTCAATTTCGATCCGAACCCACAACTTGAATTCTCAACTGACTAACTACAAATCATCAAGAACAGAGAAGTACAATTTGATCTCATTCCCATTTGCTTGTATGAAATTTTCCTGTCCCTTATTCTTTTTGGGCATTGTTTTCTAATGTGGTACGTGGACACTCCTCATAGGTCAAAATAGAAACAAAAGGATCATAACCATCACACATATTCATCTTTGAGTCGGAGAATAAAGTTAGAGAAACTTTTTTAGCTTTTGGTCGTCCTGATGAGCAACAAGCAGCCAGTGAAGCTAGACGACGAGCAAATCGCGGACCTGCGTGAAATATTCCGGTCGTTTGATCGAAACAACGACGGAAGCCTAACACAGCTGGAGCTGGGGTCTCTTCTGCGCTCACTGGGGCTGAAACCAGGGCCTGATCAGCTGGATACCTTGATCCAGAAGGCAGACACCAACAGCAATGGCCTTGTGGAGTTTTCGGAGTTCGTAGCCCTCGTAGCCCCCGAGCTTGTGTCGGCCAAGTCTCCTTACACGGAGGACCAGCTGAGGCAGCTGTTTCGAATGTTTGACCGGGACGGCAACGGATTCATCACAGCTGCTGAGCTGGCTCACTCCATGGCTAAACTCGGACACGCTCTTACGGCTGAGGAGTTGACTGGGATGATCAGGGAGGCTGATACTGATGGGGATGGCAGGATCGATTTCCAGGAGTTTGCTCATGCCATTACTTCTGCTGCTTTTGATAATTCTTGGTCTTAGACAATTCCCAGCTAGTTAATTCATTTCGGAAATTCCATCCATCGGTTTTCTTTGTTTTCAGGTATAGTTTGATTAATTTCTCTGTTGTTTGTTTATTGTGTGCATATATTTGACCATGAAGTTATATATGCATCGATCTGTTTAATTTGTGATAGGAATGATTTACATAAGGCAGCCTTCACTTCACTTCAATATGATCTTCTCATACAAATTATAATAGTGGTCTCTAATTAGGAGCATGCTAGGCAATGTTGATGATGATTTAATTTTGAAGGGTTCACTTTTGAATGGAAGGATGGTGAAGAACTCATGATGGGAAATAATCTTTATTCACAAGAGACCAATGATGAAGCATCTTATCTTTTTGGTCTCCAAATTAATGTTGTGATGTGATTCATGGAATACTTGATGTGATACAAATTCCACACGTTATGTAAAATGTCTCGTGTGACTTGAAACCAAAGATAGAAACAACTGATTCCTTTGCACACCATTCCAATGTAAGCAAAAGAACTCCAATGCTTAAGTTACACGAAAAGAAATAACAACTCCTTTGCACACCATTCCCTTCCATGACCGGAGGTCTTGTCTATTTATTATGCTGCGAGTGAGCCCGATTGCTCCAATTGGTAATCAATGCGTGTCATTGACCGATTTTAATTCTCATCACCCCTGCCTAGCCATAAACTACTTAATAGGTGGAGTGATCATGCGTGATTTGATCTACGCTTATTCGTTATGAGCATTTGAATTTAGGATAATCGTGCAAAGTCCACCTGCCCAATGCAGTTGGCCACCTTAGGTCTGCAAAAGAAGAGAAAAAGGAAGGTGCAAGTTTTTTTATTTTTATATAATACAAGCGATAGTTGGGCAGAGGGGATTCAAACACTGACCTTAGGTACATGGATTACGACTCTTGACCACTTGAACTACAAGCCTCTTGCAACCGTAGTAGTAGCAACAATGAACAAATATATTTATAAACTAAATCAACACCAGCAGCTGGTGTGAGAAGTAGAGGCAGAGGAGCAAGATGCACATACAATTAGTTTATGTAGAGGTGTATGCATGTGATCAGCATAAACTTTGAGGTGCCATTTATGTATTGGGTGGAGGACACAAATCCATATCATGTGGATTCCTTCTACTGCGCAAATGTTAATGTTTAACAGAAGAGAAGATCTTGTTTTTCAACCATGTTTCACCTGTTTGTTGCAGGTTAGACAATTTTCCTAGAATGACCCACCAGCCGAGTCTTCTGTTCCAGCATGATGCTCATAGTGCTTCAAGTATTTAATTATTCATGTTCTTCTTTTCTCTCCTGATGATAAAAGTGGCATTTGTTTTTTTTGGCAATCTGATTTAATTCCTAGGTTCTGAACTTTTTCTTTTGTTGGATTTCATGACCGTTTTGGGAACATTGCTTTTATTATATAGGTGAGTTGTGTTAATCTACGTGTTATAATACATGTAAATAAATAGATACATGTATTATAACTTGAGCGAATTGATGCATAACACGTGGGGCGGTATATCCGTCAAGTCAAAATTTAATCAATTTCTCCTTGTTGACTTGTAGGTTTAATTTGAATTTAATCCTAAAAAGTATAGGAGATTCATAATTGCATTAGTGTCGTGAAACGCGTTTTCGACCATTCATCGGCTTAAATGTCCTAATAGCGTATTGGGCTTGAATGGTATTGCTTTTCCATGTTGACAAAGTTATACAGTTTATTGTCATGCAATCAAAGACTTTTTCTATGTGATAAAGTTTCTTCTTTGTTATATTATACTTGCATACCTGTAAATGAAACTTGGATTCCAATCTGTATTGTCTTAGACCATCTCCAACCATGTTGAGACTAAACTCAAATTTTCACCCTTTAAAATAAAATTATTCATGTATTTTTAAGACTCAAATTATTTTTTTCTCCAACATTATAGACTCATAATTTGAGTCCACAACTTTATTAAATTATTTAAAAATTATTAATCTCTAATTTTTTTTTTATCGTTAATTTTTCTTGACATTATTTTTGTTTCAATATTCATGATTTAATTTTATGAACATTTTGATCTAAAAAAATCCAAAAATAATTTTACTTAAAGAATAAAAGCAAGTATAACAAAAAAATGGATATTTATAGAGTTTGGGATGAGTTTTGAGATTAGATCTAATTTAGATTAATTATAAAAATTATTTGACCATTGGATTTAAAATAATCATGGCCATTGATTATATATAGTTGTTGGAATTAAAAATAAAATAAAATGGGAAACATCAACTTCTTTGGAATAGCTGTTGGTATTTTTTTTTAAAAAGGATCAGGAGCTCTCAAAATGAAGCCGTTGGATATCAACGCCTCTTTCATGTGTCATGACATTTGTCACACGGAAAGGAGGTGAGTGGTCGAAATCAGTATGCAGCACAGAGCCTGCTTTTTTTCTCCCTTCACATGGGCTGCACAACTGGCTATTGGGCTCCACATAAAATACTAGTCCAGGAAAAACTTGGATTGGAATTCCACCTCAAATTTGACATTTCTTAAATTTCCACCCCCCAAAATACATGGATTGAAGAAGAATTTTGGACTCAAAACTGAAAATTTGGGTTTCCACCTCTTAAGTTGGAGATGGCCTTAGAACACTGCAATCCGCTATAAAAGTGCTTAATCACTTATGAAACCCCAATTCCGAAATACACCCAAACTTCACTCACAACATTATGATCTATTTTTCTGTTGCTCTCGATATGTGTCCTTCAATCAAATAAGGTGCAACGCACACACCTTGTATTCTTTCCAAAATTGTGTAGTACGGAAAAACACTTGTGTGAAATGAGAGAAACATTTTTATGTAACGGGAATAACATTTTTTGTTATTTCTGACTAATAACACAATGATCCGTAAGATAATTTTTTCACGTGTCATTATATTATTGATTGAAGATAACAAAACAGTGTTATCCTCGTTACAAGTAAGTTTTTTCAAGTAAACTATATTCGACCAATCACGGAATGACATACTTAATAACTTTGTCAGCCCATAGTTTTTCTGAGCAGTGGTGAGGCTGGAGGAATGGCTGGCAACAGCAGCCCAACCTCTCTTGATGACGTGGCCAAGTAAAAGCCACACAATACGAGTAGAAGTGGTTTTGGAGGTCTCCAAATAATTTGGTCGTCGTAGTAAGAAACTACATTTTATGTTGCTAAGCAGCCAATCAGAAATACTGCAAGTAAGTAAAATAGCTTGTATCTGAAATCATCGTCTGCTTCATTGTTGAACTTTCAAATTAATTCTAAAATTGATGCTCTATTAAGCTAAGCAGCGTCTCTTAATTTGCAGCAAATTAATCATAATCCATATAATTAAAGAAAATGGCGGATCCGAAAGAAATTACCAACAAAAAGCTTCAAGGCAAGGTCGCGATCGTCACCGGCGGCGCCAGCGGCATTGGCGAAGGCACCGCGCGCAAATTCGCCTTGCACGGGGTGCGCGCCGTCGTGATTGCGGACGTCCAGGACGAGAAAGGCCAAAACGTCGCCGCATCGATCGGTTCCGACCGCTCCATCTACATCCATTGCGACGTGACCGACGAGGACCAGGTCAAGAGCTTGATCGAATCGACGGTCAGGATTTACGGCCGCCTCGACATCATGTTCAGCAACGCTGGCGTCGGCAGCGCAGGCGAGCAGACCGTTTTGGAGCTGGACCTGGCCATGTACGACAGGGTCATGGCGGTCAACGCCCGCGGAATGGCGGCGAGTGTGAAGCACGCGGCGAGGGCGATGGTGGAGGGGCGCGTGAGGGGGAGCATCGTGTGCACGGCGAGCGTGACGGCGAGCGTGGGGTCGGCGAAGTTCGCGGACTACACAATGTCGAAGCACGCCGTTTTGGGGCTGATGAGGTCGGCGAGTGTGCAGTTGAGCGCGTACGGGATACGCGTCAACTGCGTGTCCCCGGGGAGCGTGACGACGCCGCTGCTGCGGTCGAGTTTTAAGGCGGGTGCGGTGGCGGAGGAGGAGGATGTGGGGAGGTTGGTGGAGTCAAGTTTGAGGTTGAAAATAGGGAAGACGATCTCTGTGGAGAATATAGCCGACGGCGTCGTCTTTTTGGCTTCTGACGACTCTGAATTTGTCACCGGGCATAATTTGGTTGTGGATGGTGGGTTTATCAGCAGGCTAACCTGAAGATTACAGATAGTTTTTTTATTTCTTTCTCAAGTGACAAATGAAAGATCCCAAGGGATATAACATTGAAAGTAGTCAAGATCCGAAAGTTGCAGATTCCTCATGGCGGAATTATGATGACTTCAATGAATGGTTTTGTTTTGGTTTGTCTTTCTTTTGATGGAGTAATGGTATGATCATTCTGTTTGTCAGGTGACGCTTCTTTTGCAATTTGTAGGTCACCTACTTGTTTTGTTTAATCAACCTTTCTGAACGCTTGAACATATGCTTGACTTCCTATTGCCCATCTTTGGGGCTTACACCACAGCCAGAGGCATCTAGACTTGTAATTAGATTTTTTTTTTCTTCTCTTTTTGGCTTAGCTCTGTCTGTGTGACATACATGCATTTATCTGTCAGTAATATTCTTTCTTAGGGTTCGTTTACGAGTGGTTCAGGAACAGATTCATAATTTCAAAATGACGTGGGTTAAATTTATGTTACGTACAAATTTATAGAAAATTTGACAGTACGATTGAATTTCATTGATAACAAAAAAATACACAAGGAACATAATGAGTCTTACTCTTCAAAATGCATCTAATGCAAAAAGACAAATACAAGTAACACTTATATAAAGTATAATCTATTGAATAATATATAGAAGATGTAAGCATATAGACTAACAAAATCCCCAATTGATAATTTATAAGTCTCAATTGTAAATCTCTAATTGATACTTTATAAACCCTAAATCTCCAAAAGTTCAACATCAACAAGTTTGGAGAAGAAAATTAAAGAAGATGAATTTTGAACAGTAAAACTCATTACGACATGGGTGATGGCTTTGGCGTGCACTACCGCGTCCTACATGACATGGAGGGATGATTTTTTATTTTTGGAACAACAGGGCTTGGGTAACTGAGCAAAGAGTTGCATTTTGGTTCTTTAACTAAATTATTTGTTCAAATGGTCCACCAACTCTTTATTAATCCTCGCATTGGTCCTATCATTACATTATGTCAATGTTGCCATCAAATATAGGGGTGAAACAGTCTAGTTAAATAAAAACTAAAAATCAAACGGAAAAAAAAAAAAAGTTCTACTATTTTCACTAACTTGTTCTATTTTTCCACCCACCTTTATCTTCAAAATTTAAAAACAAATTTATCCATTTGTAAAATGACTTTTAAGGACTTAGATTTAAAAAAACCCACATATTCTCTCTTTCATCCCTGTCAACCCCAACCCCTCCCTTCTCTCCCTCATCCCGACCAAACCCAAATTAAAGTTCCAATAAAGCTTCAAAATTTTCAACTAGGTCCAACACAATTCCATCAGATTTCTTCTTAGTTTCTAAACCCAAGTACGCAAGCTTTCTGTTTCATTTGCTCAATTTGCTTTTCATTTTCTTTCTAATTCTAGCATTTCTCTCCGTTATTGTTTTCATTCAGTGGAGAGACGATGAACATTGAGAGCGATTTTCTTTATTTATTTTATTTTTAATAATACTTTACAGAGGATTCCACATGTTTTGATTGACAGAGGTTGAAGGTTTGAAGCATGTTTTGAATGAAAGTAAAGAGAATTTACTTGAATTAATAATTAAAGGATATTTTAGGAATAATGGTGAGTGTAAAAATAGAATTGTGTTTTTTCAAATTTACATGGTGGGTAAGAATATAAGGTAAGTGAGAACATAAGACCGGAGGTGGAAATAGTAGCACTGAAAAAAAAAACTCTCTTCCACCTCCTCCTCCTTCAACATTTTTTCTGTTTGAACTGTGCATTTGGACCTCATGATATAGTTCATTGAAACCAATAATTTTTCTGGGACCCTTGAAGATTGACACCGTGATTCGATTTTCATCATATTGTATAATTTTTGGGCACAATCCCATCCCTTGGGAACTATGCGGAAATGAAGAACAGTGTGAAAAGGGACCTTTAGAGCTATTTGTGATTTGGTCTCTCGCACAACCATCGCCCAACCCCCATCTTGTCCTCCTTGCACTCCACCATCTCTTCCCCTCCCTCCTCTCCCTCTATCTCTCTTCCCCAGCGAGAGGCCGTTGCAGACCGACGATTTCAAGATCTCGTCAGGTCAACTGGCCATGATTTTCTCGGCGACACTTTTGATAGAGATGATGACTGAAAATTCTTTATTTAGGAAATTGAAGGCGTAGGGGAGAGAGAGGAAAAGAGGGACATAGGGAGAAAGAGGCGGGAAGAGAGAGAGAGAGAGAGGAAAAGACAGGGATAGAGTGGGTTCGCCTGGATGGGGGTGCTGCGTTCAAATTTGGGGTCTATTGAGGTGCATGTGGAGTATGGCGGTTGGGATTGGGGTGTCAAAAGTCTTATTTAAATATTTTAGTCTTGTGCATCACATGTATCAGAGAAACTTGTAAATTAATCAAGGTTTTTATTCTTGGCCTCCAAGTATTGCAGAAAGGGAGGTAATAAACAGGGGATACATCTTCCATATCTCAAAAACTTCTTGTATACAAGGATAAATGTACAATCATCTTCCTTTCATCGAAGTAAAATTCTATATGCATATATATATATGCCTTGTATGGATGACACCGACGACATACCAGGTTACTGAACTATGAGGGGGCTGCCTTCTCTAGCAAGCACAAAAAGACCACCATCCCCCCTCGAGATCCGGAGATCCTCATCAAGATATGTAATAAGAAGCCAAGATTTCGTCCGCTCTCCTGGAATGGAAACCTTAAATGGTGGCTGACCAGAAATGGCTCTTGAGATACTTGCAACAGCTTCCTGCAAAGGATTGAGAGTTCGCTGGACAGGTGATAAATTGATTTTCTGCCCAAAGATATCCACTTCTTGCGGGAGATCAACACTTGACTTTATCTTTGGAGGCAAAACGCTGCCTTCCTTGAATTCAACCTGGATATTTTCAAACCTAGTAAGGTTCTGGTGCTCATCTACCATGTAATAACTTCTAACTTTTTTTTATTAAAAAATATATATTTATGTACTAATTAAAATTATTGATTAACTCATCACTTCACTACCACGAAACACTGTCCTGTTTTAGAAGAATATTATTCACCCAGATATTATCAGTGCAAGTTATACCTGAATTCTTGAAGGGCTTCTAACTTCAAAGCTAGCGGATGCACTGAAAGAGAAAGTGGCAAAAGGGCCAGACAACGTGGTTGAGTTCACTATGGTTAAGCTGCTGGTGTCAATCGATTGGCCTATTTTACTCACTTTCAACAAAGGTGTACTACCTGCAGCCAGAAGTGGCAACAGCTCAGAGGATGCAGTGTACCTGAATTATGGAGATCAAACCAAATAAGTAAAATAAATGAAATCAGGAGCAGTTGAAAAGGATAAAAGAGAAAGAGAAAACCATGAACCATTTTTATCTTTCATAAGGACAATCGTCAAATTGTTCAAAGCATCCAGGTCGAAAGCAACCAGAGAAATAGATGTGTATATCATTCGTAATGTATAATATATTGTGCGAAATAAATTATGGATACAGAACTTGGTTTTCAGTTTCCCAATGGCTCTAAAAAAATTTCTGCCATACTACCAATACTTATACACTATTGGGGAATATGAGCTAAATGAAGAGCATAACTCCCACTAGCTTTATCACTGATCCTTGGTTCAAGTTCAGATACATATAAGGCTGGTACAATCATAAAAAAGGAGCAAAAATAGAAGACGAAAAAACATATTTATGAAACTTGAAGTTGCAAGTTCAATTAATATTTAGAAAACAGATGAAGCCCATGCATGGCTACACATACCCTAACATGATACAGTAGTAATCAATTATCAAATTGTTATATATATATATATATATATATATATAGATAATTACATGATAAATGTTAAACTTGAATTTAATTTGCAAACAGGAAGATAAGAAACCAGGAAATAAATAAAGAGAGGGCATGGATATTTTAGGAGTAACTTTACTGTGCAACAACTTTGACATCATTGAAAAGGTTTAACTAGAAAAAGAGAATGACGAAAAATGGAAATGGAAAGGTTATTCAAGCACAAACTATCACCTAAACCCACAGCCTCATAGGAGCTATGAAAATACCTTAATAAAGCTCGGATGATTCATCCCTCAATACCAATAAAAATAATGGGGTGTCTTGAAGCATGACCATTACACCATTAATTAGAAAAAGGAAAAACAAAAATCTAGTTTTTCAAATTTTCTAACTCAAGGAAAAATTAAATGTGTTTATCAATGTTGCAAAGGGATGCAAAGACCAAGAACTTTCATGCTGACAGAACTCAACATGTTGGAGACACCCTAAAAGATGTCCACCTTCATAATTATTTTCAATTCCAACCAAAAACCAATTCCCGTAGACCTATGAAAAGCACGTAGGAAACAAAAAATATGGTCAATTACTGCATCAAAATCAAATCTGTAGATTAATCTAAGATTCTCAATACTACGTTCAAAGTCTACAAAACGTATTATAAAAACTTATGCACGATATTATCACCCTAACAACCAAATAGGATGTAAATGATCATCATTGTAACGTGATCAAATTCGGACATGATTGACGCAATATTCAAATAAGATAATTCAACTTGGATTTAACAGCTATTGTTAGCTCTGTTGATGTTCTTCTTTATGAAATTTTGTTTTCCTAACTTTTTCTTAAATGACTTCAAATTTCTATAAAAACGCTCTGGAGAAGTTCAATGACAGTTCGAAACAAATGCACATTTCATCTTATTTGTAAAGACTTATGCTTTTGCTTTCAAACAATGTCATTTAAAATCCACATATATATATACACACACAAACTCTCTATTTTGAGTTTTATGCTATTGCATTCCTAATTTAACTCTTTCTAATCAAATTTCAGAGACAAAATTGAACTTACAGCAAAACCCAGTTGCCATCAAGAAGACCCGGATTCGCCGTCGGAGCCGGGTTTGGATTGACCGCCTCCAACTGGTTAACCAACTCTAAGACCTCCGCCCTGACCTCAGACCCGGCCCGAAACCCGAATTCAGTCCCATAAACAGTGTCTGCCAAAGCCCTCTTGAGCTCACTAAACTTACCATCCACCTTCTCCTCAATCTCAGCCTCAGCTTTGGCCGGACTCCCATTCCCAATTTCAACGACATCATCTCCTCCACCTCCCCACTCATCCTCGTTCTGCGGAGGGTCCGATTCGGAGACTTTGGATGCGGGTTCGGCCTCCGGGGCGGCCTCCTCGCCCCACTCGTCAGTGATCTTTGTCGGACGGTCGCCGTCTGTGGGGGTATCGTCGGAGAGAGAGGAGCGTAGATGGAGTGAGGGGAGCTTAGGGTTAGGGTTTGGTGAGGGGAAAGAGAGGAGAGATAGAGATTGGGATTTTGGGGTTGGAAATGAGAGTTGGTGGGTGAAGCTTTTGGAGAAGAGAGAAGAGTGTGAGGTGAAGATGAGAGCCATTTCTTTGGGTTCGAATCGAATTGTTTTGTGTCTACGTGAGTGAGATGGGTTTTCTTATTGTTGATATTTTATGGTAAACGTCATTGCTAATTGAGAGGGAGGGATTTTGGACATATTCCAATTATGGTCGGCAGGGTCCGGTTTCATTACAAAATTGAAATTGAACTGATTAGTCTACTCGTTTTGGGCTTGGACTTGGACAGATTTCAGATTTTTTGTTAGGGTGATGAACTCACGGCGAGACTATAATGCGGAGGTTATTTGTGGGGACTACTTACTAGGCCATTAGATTGATCAAATGGCTGACATTAGTATCCTCTTTATGCTACAACCGGGTTGGCATTACCCGTTGAGCAATGCTATTCACAATCGAAGTACTCAACTGTCACCTCCTCAGAACCCACATCAGCAACGACGACCTCACTCTCTCTCTTTCGGCCGCTGTTCTCCACCTCCATCTTTCACTCTCTGTCACCTATTTCAACTGCCGTTCTTCCCCTCCGGTTCAATAAATTTCTCAATTTCTTCAGCATTCCTGAAATCCATATACCTAGAGATGACGTCCCAGGTACCCAGCTCAACTTTTCGCCTTTACTTTCATACCCATATGTTATTTGGGTTTTCTTCTGATTGTTTCAATTTCATATAGTGGTCTAGAAAGTTGCTCAAAATCCAAATTCTTGCTACATCGTTTTATTTATCATGCTTATTTGCTTGTTCTAAATATATGGTTCTATTTGTTTGGTTAGGCTGAGTTGATGAGTGCATGAAAAAATGGCCTGTAGGTGTTCGATGAATCACCTTAATGAGGCGCACTATGGTTTTCTTTGAGATACAAACCAATTGGGACAATTCTCATGGTATATACTTAAAGGTGAACTTCTAGGAGGACCCAATGAACCCATCTAAATGGAAGGAAGCACATGTGAGTTTTATTATAATTTGTTTACGAAGATGTCTTTACAGTGCATAATGGTTTTGTTAGATCGCCATTGACATTAGTTTAATTACCTTTTAACAATGCTTGAGAAATGTCCCTGTTTTTACATGAAGACTTACACAGGTGCCATATTATGTCAGTTTATAGTGAATGGATACTTGGTTGTGTCATTTGATATTTGGAATTCTATTAGATTTATTTTCTTATTTTTCAACTTTTGTGTCATGCCTTGAGTTTCTTTCATTTCGACATCGCCATTTAACTTGTGCTGTGAACAAGTTAATACTACACTGTTTTGTGTCATTGTGAAATTGAGAAATAAAGTTCATGTTATTATTTTGCAGGAATCTTAAGGGCCATGATATGGCAAAAAAGTATGTGAACAAACAAAAGAAACATAGAAAGGGTCTGATGCTGCTACTTCACATGGCCAGGTTTTTCTGCTGCTTCGTCTTCCTCATTTACCTAAAAGAAAGGGTCTATATCTCTAGCATTTGCATCCAAATGTCCCTTGCCATGACCTGCCCTGCCTTGCCCTGCCCTACCCTGCCCTGCAGTACTAGCTAGCACAACAGCCCCTGTTGTACGTGGTCCCCTGATTTGGTTTCTTTGAGCCATGTGATGCTTTCAGCTTTCTAGATCCAACTCCAATGACTATTTTTTATTAAGTCATAATTTACTGCCTATAATTAGGACCTGCGGTTTGAAGTTTTTAATTTGGAACAATTCATGCACTGTTAAAACATAAATGGTGCAAAGCCAATGCCAAGAATAGAAAAAATAAGCAATATGATCATACGGGGGTTAACGCCCATGTAGATATGCACTGATCAAGCTTGAGCAGTAAGGCTTTTCGTCTTGTGCTTGGTAGATTTGCTTTTCCTCGTCCATTAGATGTTTTCCAATTTTGAGGTGATATGATACTCTTCCTCTTGGCATTATTCTCATGGCTGTGAAATTTCAGTTTGCAATGAATGACTATATCAATCTAAAAGATTATTTTTGTGTAGAAATTAAATGAAAGTAAATTGTACTGCATACCTCTGTGGTGTCTATGTTCTGGAGTTAATGTTGTTGATCAATGATAGCCTCTTTCATAATTCTTTCATTGATTAATATTGTTGTTCTCTCATTGTTCCAGAGTTAACTTGATTGAGTTTTGATGCACTGTGTGAAATTTTGGATACCATGTGAGTTATAAGTTACGAATGAAGCACAGACGAAAAACAATGAACTCTATTTTTATAAGAAACTTAGTCTGCTTTGAGTCTTTTCTTGATACGCAAGTAGGAGATTTTAAATTGGGCTTGTTTGTGCTTTTGCGCATCTGCATATATAGCAATAAAAGGAAAGTGATGGTTCCAATAGAGCATATCAAAGATCTACCTCATTAGTACCAATTTGTCTTTTGTATTACTCTGTATATACATATTTATATATGTACATATTGATATTGCTTTATTTTGTTTCTGTTGTAGAGGAAGATGATGGATGAATTTGGGAAGGTGAAGCAACAATTGGTAGAGTACGTGATCATGTCACGGCCCATATCCCACAAGCTTGGTCTCTAGCGATTTGAAACCCTAACTCTTAAGTCTTGAGATAATTGACATTTTTTTTTCATAACAGTTGGAGCAAGATTATTGTTGGCTTCTAGAAGATTGTTGTCATTGAGAACCTTCATCAATTTGGGGTGGGACAACATTCCATTCTGTTGCAAGAAGTGTACTATAGTTATAAGGAAAAAAAATATGTAATTAAGGAACTATTTGTGTGTCAGACAGACCATGTAATTATTTAGTCCTCATGGAATGAAATTGAGTTTAATTTACTTGAGAAATTTCAGTCTTGAATATGTTGTTTGTATATATTTGCAAGTGTATGCAATGGAAAAATACTTTTATTTATATTATTAATTGAAGAGAGCACATTATATACATTATGTGTATATATAGCTAATTCTTCTTGCCTTTGTAGGATGGCAATGGGTCAAATCGGGGGTGGGTATCCCATTCCCATCCCCATCCCCGTGAAGCTTTTTTCCCCCATCCCCACATTCATACCCGCAATACAGACTTGAAAAAAAAAAAAAGGATATACGAGGTCAATACAGTAGCAATACACAAGCAATAAAGGGCTATACAATGGCAATACACAAACTCCCCCTATAAATTTATTCCAAGGCTTTAAAAAAAAGATATACGGGGGCAATACACAGGCAATAATAGGCTATACGATGGCAATACAGTAGCAATACACAAGCAATAAAAGGCTATACAATGGCAATACACAAACTTCATACTCCCCCTATAAATTTATTCCAACATACTTTTAAAAAAAGATATACGGGGCCAATACACAAGCAATAAATAGCTATACATGTGCAATACATATGCAATACATATCAGTCCTGGCATTTGCCAATTAAATCATTGATTTGGTTACATTTGTATTTTTTTCTTCTTTGCAAGGGGAACGATAAAACCATGGAAACTAGAGATTGACAAATTTCCTTCTAACTTGACTTTCATAAATTGATGAACTAACAATGTTATCTCATTACATCTTAAGATATACATAAGAAAGTGGCAAAAAATAAAAAAATTTCATCTCCTCTTGGTCTAGAATTTTAACACAATTCATATGTATAAGAAAAATTCCAAGACATGTCCTCTTAGACCCGAATTTAAGCTGAAAGTTAGCAATTTCCTCCCCAAAAGAACGCCGCCAATTGAAACAAGACAATCTTCCATCTGTATAAAATGGATCAAAAATGCATATTAGAAGCAAATCATTCAATCACAGTGGAAACAAAAACATAACATTCAATCACAACTAAAACCAATTTCAAAACAAAAACCAATACCGAAATTCATATAGATTGTTGGCTTTTCTAAATGACCCAATTCTTCATATGGCAAACTTTCACAAGACAGTACCATTGCAAAATTAAAGTTCATATTCATGCACACAATTTCATACTACTCAATTGCAATTCAAAAGTAATAAACATGGGTGAAGTGAATGTGTGTCTTGGCAGGCGAACAAAAATACAAATTAGGAAATCATCAATAGTGCATTTGGCATTGTTCAAACAGTTAAAGAAGCATAGTCTCAGAGAAGAAGAAGAGCAAGACAATGGAACTAGATAAATGCAAGAGTTATCAACAAACCTTCAAGTTTTCCAAGAACCCTTTTCACGGCACCAACACAACCTTGGCATGATACCAACCTTGAGGATTGTAGACTGCACCAAAACAATAGAGAAAATAAAGATCCAACATATGCCAACTTTACAGGATCAAAAGTATGTTAAAATATTGGCATTCTCATAAAACTTACAAACATTAATTTTACTGTATGTATGCAAGACCCATAAAGATCACCATTAGATTAACGTGTTGTTATTTTCATTATTTATTAATTATTGATTCAACAAAGCTTAAAGCCAATATACTAAAGGCATCATAATAAAACCCAAAGTAATAAGGGGTTAAACGCAAGAAAGAATATTTACGTATGAAAATAAAATAAAAACTGTAAAAATCAATTTTTCAAATAAAATATAAATACAAAAGAGAATAAAAAATAATAATGATTACAAGAAATTGGAAAACATTAAAAGCAAAATCAGTGAAATAAAGAAACAAAGAGAAGTGGTTTTGCAGTGTTTGACTTACCATCGCAATTGGAATTGAAGAAGAGTACTACAAGTTCTTCAAAACTTGGGTATTACTTGTTCAGAAACGGAGTGCAAAGTTAGGCGAGTGAGAGACTACTGGAGGCTCTTTCAACATATCATTTGTCTCTTTTTCTTCTTTTCTCTCTACTATGAAGATCTTGCAAATAATTTTTGTGACACAAAGACAGAATAAGAGAGCTCTTAGGTTATAGTTGTTGTAATGGGTAATGATGAACCATTTTCTGCAACATTAATGACAGGGGTTTAACAAAACAGAATATTTTTTGAATAAAAGGGTTTGCAATAGGGCTGAAAAATCACATACCAGTGAAAGAATTGAGTTGTGGGTTTCAACCCTTGTTCCTTCTTCTTCAGCAACGTCCTCCACATCTGAGTGTCTTCGTTTTTTTCTTTTTGGAGCAGCAAATTCGGCTTCTGGAAGTTGAAAAGGGGCAGCTCTTGTTTGTCTCCAGAGGAAGTTTCAGACGTAGGACTTTGGACCTCTGTTTCAAAGAAAATAGGAGATATGAGAGAGAAGTTCCGGGTTGCTTATTTTGTGATGGGTAATTTTAACCCGATTGTAAAAAAACTTCCTACTTAAATCTGAACCGTTCATTTAAAATTGATGGTTGTTATCATTCCGCACATAACCTCCTCATAATAGCCTCTGCATTCTAGCAGCTCCCGATGAACTCATGCTTACAACTCCTGTACACGAATTCCTTAACGTACTCAGAGAAAGATAATTGAAACTAGGACTTAGTATAAGATTCATAAGAAAAAATGAGTTATGTATCAACATATGAGCTGACATCATATAATTGGTCTGGTTCGGTTTTTAAGTAGCAAAAACCAACCAAACTAATTCAAATCAAAACAAAATTTTCAAATTTTTTTCATATTTGATTTGGTTCAATTCGATTCACTGGGTTACATGTTCAAATTTCCACCCCAAATTCCAACAAACTAAATACTACATTACCAATGGCTTGTTTATGAATATAAGAGATTTCTCTTTAGATTCTGTTTATGAGTAAAATCAACTCCCTTATTTAAAGACTTTATAGAAGGCTATATGATTTGATTTGATTCTTGGTGGAGCTCCTGCAAATGGGTCTTTATAATTTTTTAAGGGGTAATGCTAGGCTTACAAAAATAGAGATGAATCCCTAATTCTTCTCTATACTGATAGTAGAGATTTCTTGTTGTACATTTACATGTCTTTGTGAGCTTATCGAATATCCCAATAATCACCTTCAAGCTATGCCTTTCGATACAATCGTATAGTGTTCTCAAAGATAAATGCCTCGTTCACAAGACAACTTTGATGTCTTAGGTATGAGGAATAATTTGCATTCTCACAACTTAGAATTTCATTTTTGACATTGTGAGTAAAACCTTCATACAAGAATTTTTAGTCGATTGCGTTCAATGAACTCTATCTCTATTAACAACTTAATCATACAAAAATAACGCCCCTAGTCTTCTTCTAGTATTTACAATGATATTCAATCTACCGTAAAAGTTTTTGAGAGAAAAGTGATAGTTGTAAGGCTGGCCATGAGCCTTGGGCGAAAGTAAAGAATGAGGTCTACATGCCCGTTATTCACTCACACACAAGGAAAATTATATTTTTTCTTCTGCTTTTTTTGTTTGGGGTTTGAATACAAGAAAAATTCTTGGTTTACAAAATATTTTTTCATTTAAAACTCCTTTAAACGTAGTCTCTTCCTAACCATTGAAAATAAAAATATTTTGTAAACCAAGAATTTGTCTTATATTCAAACCCTCTGAAAATACGCGTGTGTAGAATATTAGAAAATATATAACATTTTATAACCATAATAAAAAAAATTTGACCTTAGACAAAATAAATTGTATTTTTGGTATATCTTCATATATAAGAAAATGATTGAAGACCAAAAAAAAAAAAAACATTAAAGTACTAAAAAGAAGAATCCCAATGCTGGGATTCGAACCAGGGATATATACTTGAATAAAAAATGAAGCTTAACCATAGTTGCTAGCATTAATTAATGTGTAGTTTTTTTTTTTTTTTTTTGATAGGGAAAAAAAAGAATTACAACCGGAAACCATGGGGGCACGCAGGTCCAGCCAAGTCAAAATAGAAAGGAACATAATAGCTTAACAGAAGACCCCTGTCCCACAACCGGGATGGAATAAGACTATAGCCTAAGCTAGCAACAGCATCTGCAGTAAAGTTGGCCTCCCGAAAAATGTGTTTAAAAGAAATCTCTTCGCAGTAAGAACTGAGCAACCGAATGTCTTGCACAAGGAGACTTATGCTCTAGGGAACCGAAACCAGATTATTAACACAATCAATGATAAGCTTTGAGTCACCTTCCACAAGGATCTTTCTCTAACCCTTATGAATAGCATGAGCCAGGCCATCCCGAAAAGCCAAACACTCTGCGACTGTAATAGAAACTTGACCAAAGTTTTTAGTGCCAGCTAAACGAACATTACCATTCTAGTCAAGAATTACAAAACCAGTTGCAGCCAGATTACCACGCACCGAACCATCAAAATTCACTTTAATCCAGTCTAGCGGCGGTGGTTCCCACTTGATATTAACCTTTTTAGTAGATTTCTGGGGCGGGCAAGAGTTAATTTTCCAGTAATCTAGCCCAATGCGACCAGCCACATTTAGTACTCTAACTGGATGGGGATCGATGTCTTTAAAAATGCAGTTATTCCTGGCTTCCCAGATCTGCCAGCATAAAAGAAGAGCTTTAGAAAGAACATTTGGGCCATCGGCAGCCTTGGTATAAGGTAGCAAAGCCAGCAACTCAATGCCATCAAAATTCTGATCAGCATAGTTAGGGAAAAAATAAGTGCATCTCCAAATATTCACTGCAAACTGACACTCAAAGAATAAGTGGTTAATAGTCTCTATATGATTCTTACACATAGGGCATTCTGGATTGATATTAGGTAAAAATTTGTAGAGATGGCTTCTAACTTGCAGTCTTTTCCAAATGAGAAGTCACGAAAAAAGTTTGACTTTAGGGGGGAGGATTAAACTCCACATTTTCTTCAAAAAGGGGGCTTTTGGGTGACTCTATTCATCCTGCAGTTGTAAATTGTAAGCAGACTTTATAGAAAAATTTCTATTAGGGGCAGGCCCCCAGATAAGCTTATCTTGAAGAGGATATAAGGGCAAAGGAATGGTCAGAATTTTTTCTATCACATCATCATCAATCACTTGAGAGAGCTTGTCATAATTCCAAGCTTGATTTTGAATAAAGTCAGACACTTTAGCATTTAAAAGGAAGACAGGAATTAGATCTAACAAAGGAAAAGGAAAGACCCAATTAGCAGTCCAGAAAGGAATAGATTGCCCATTACCAACAATCCACCTTATACCTTTGTGAAGCACATAGCGCGCCTCAAGGATGGCTTTCCAAGTCGAAGAATGTGAAGTCTTTTTAGCAGTCACAAGAGAACCCTCATTCTTCAAGTACTTCTTCAACATAATTTGAGCCCACCAATTGGAAGAATCAGTTAAGCAGATCCAACCTAATTTTGCTAAAGCCGTTTTGTTGAAAAGAGCCGCAGATCTGACCCCAAGGCCTCCCAGACTTTGAGGCAAGCAAATGTCTTTCCAGGCCACAGGGGGAACTTTAATGCTGTTGCCCCAGAAGAAACGTCTACAACAGGAATTCATTTCCTTACAGACTTCTTAAGGGCACTTGAAACACGAAAGAGTGTGGTTGGGGACACTCGTAACACTAGCCTTGATTAAAGTGAGCCGCCCAGCCCTAGATAAAGTTTGGGCCTTCCAGCCGGCAAATTTGGATCGAATTCTATCTATCATCATCTTGGCATTAGCAGGATCTTTCCAAAAAATGATATTGTGTATGCCAAGGTAGCGACCAAGAGTGGTTTTATGCTGAATCTGCAAGAGATTGCTTAGAGCATTTCGAGCTTGAGAATGGACATTACCCGAAAAATAAACAGTGGACTTATGAAGATTAATTCTCTGCCCTGACACTTTGGCAAAATTATCCAATAAGCAGTTGATATTTCTGGCAGCCATAGCAGTTGACTTGGCAAAAATAAGACAGTCGTCAGCAAAAACCAGGTTAGAGATCCGGTCACCTCCCTGGGAAGAGAGAAGACCCACATGAGTTTTAGAATTCTGAGCAAGTAAATTAAAATGTCTTATAAAAGGTTCCATGCAAAGAATAAAAATGTAAGGAGATAGGGGATCTCCTTGACGAATTCCTCTAGAAGCCTTAAAATGGCCATAAGGAGAACCATTAATTAGCATGGAAAAAGAAGTGCTAGAAACACAATTCATAATGCGATCACACTAATCATTGCTAAAACCAAACTGATTCAAGCAACCTCTAATGTACTTCCAATCAAGTAAATCATAAGCTTTTTCAAGGTCAATTTTAATAGCCATAGCACCCCTAGAACCGTTCTTATGTTTAAAGTCATGGAATAGTTCATGCGTAATAAGAATATTGTCAAATATGGATCTACCCGGGGCAAAGGCTCCCTGGTTTTTGGAAATGGACTTCGCAAGGATAGGCCTAAGCCGACTAACAATTATTTTAGTGATAATCTTATACGAAACATTGCAAAAGCTTATCGGTCTAAAGTGGTTAACAGACTCTGGAGAGGCCACTTTGGGAATGAAGGCAATGTTGGTATGGTTGATGTCCTAAAGGGAAATATTGTGGAAAGGAAATCATTGACTAAACATTTAATTAAATGTTTAGTCTTGTTCCAACACTTCTGGTAGAAGATAGCTTGTAAACCATCCGGCCCAGGCGATTTAAGAGGGCCAATACTCTTTAAAGCACACTCCAATTCTAAATCTGAGATAGGAGCCAAGAGATTCTCATTATCTAAACTGGTGACACAAGGCTCAATTACTCAGAGAAAGTCCATCATCAAGTGATGATTAGGGGGGTGCTTAGCCGTAAATCTAAGCTTAAAAGCTTGAACGAAAGCTTCCGAAAGGATATCACCTTCAACCTACAGACCATTAAGATCCCGTACTCTAAGAATTTGATTTCTTTTTCTTCTTATAAGAGCTTGAGTGTGGAAGTATTTAGTATTTTTATCACCCAACTGGAGCCAGTTGGCTCTAGCTTTTCGGGCATAGAAAACCTCTTCCTGTTCAAGCAAAATTTTTAACTCAGTGTTCAATTTGAAGTCTTAGTCTAACAAAAATGGGTCATAGGGATTTTGAGCCAATTGCTCTTGAATTAAGACTAAGTTTTCTTGGGTGATCCTGAGCTTATGAAAAAGGTCTCCAAACACACTTCTATTCCAATTTTTAAGTTGGTGTTTGAAAGTATTACAGCAAGTTTGGATCTGCTGGGCAGCATTTCCAACATAAGAGCAATTCCAAACCTGTGAAACAACTTGGTCAAAATTCTTATGGGCAAGCCACATGGCTTCAAACTTAAAAGTTTTAGGGATTCTCCTAGAGATTTGATTACACTTAAGAAAAATTGGACCATGGTCTGACCTCACAATAGGCAAGTTTTGGAGCTCAGAATGAGGGAGAAGTCTCATCCAATCCGGGTTGGCAAGAGCACGGTCTAGTCTTTCGTAAATAATGGTGTTGTCATGATGCCCATTACACCAAGTAAAAGGGACACCAGTAGCAGCCAACGAAACAACTTCACAGTCATCTATAACCTTATTGAAATTTCTCATGGCCTGAGAGGTTTCAAAAGAACCACCCACCTTTTCATTCATAGAACAAATACTATTAAAATCACCTAGCATGAGCCAAGGGTGATTATTTGTTGGTTTTAAAGACACAATTTCTCTCCAAAGATTGCTCTGTTTGGCTTTTTGAGGGTAAGCATAGATGAAAGTTGTAGTCCAGCTCTTATTGGTTGTTATATCTTGTAACTCACAGTTAATATAACACTCATGATAATTCAAAATACTTATATTAAATATAGCAGGATTCCACATCAAAATAATCCCCCCACATCGCCCAACATAGGGGATACAAAAACTACAATTAAAACCCAGCCTTTGGACCAAGCGATCAGCCTGATCACGAGAGGCTCTGGAATCTAAAATGCACAAAACATCTAAGCAAAGAGTACTGATATAAAACAGAGTTTGGAGAATAAAGTCATGCCAGGCACTGCCTCGGCTATTCCAGACTAAAATCTTCATGGATTGGGGTTGAAGTCGTCGCGGTCAGAAGGGTGAAAAACCCCTAGAATTTCAACAGTAGGTTCTAACTCCTTCGGTGCTTCTTCAAAGAGCTCTCTAGCTCTCTTCTTAGGGCTCTTAAAAGCCTTAGCATTAGAAGAGCTATGCTCCTCCAGAGAAAGGCTCGGATCCGACACCACCATCTTACCCTTATCCATCCTACTAGGCCCGTCATCCTTAAAAAAGACTTTAGGAATTGGAGCAGAGCTCTCATCAGTAATTCTAATCCCTCTCGCCACATAGCTTCTTTAGCTTTCCCTTTGCAACCCGACACCACTGTCCAGCCCACCTCTTTTTTCTCAGTATTCTGCAGATTGTCTTCCTCAACCTCTTCGCCATTCTCATTCTTGTGGATATCGTCAACTGTAATCGGTTGAGGAAACACAAGGATTACATCATCTTGCAGATTCCTACGAACATCCTCGTCCAGCACCAAATCCCTAAGGAAGAAACTAGGTTCATTGTTTAGTCTCTCCACTTAGAGATAATTTTTGTTAGAGATTTTGATAGGGCAATCATGACCCGACTCTTTTTTCTAGCTGCAATAAAAACAGATCGCAAACAGAGCCTCATAACTGATATAAATACGAGTTTCTTTTGGTTCATCTCCAAGAATGAGACACCTTTTCAAGGGCTTGGTTAAATCCACTTCCAAGCAAACCCGAACAAACATACTCTGTTTTCCTACCATGGAAGCTTGGTCAATGCAAATCGGGGTCCCAAGGATGGAGACCAAATCACTTAAAACTTCATGATCCTTATAGTGTAACGGCAAGAAAGGAATTCTCGCCCAACAGACAATGGACTCAACAGCTGCATGGAAAGGAGAGAAGTCAGGTCTCTACCTTTGCAATGCAAAAATTTGACCTTGGACAAACCAAGGTCTGTGTTTAAGAACAAACTCTACATCCTCCACAGCTCCAAATTCAATCTTATACCAATCTCTACCAATGTGATTGACATAGACTTCTTCTTGCAGGTCTTTCCAGTCACTTTTCAGTCTATTCTTAATGGCCCTCCCAGGAATAAGAACGCCAAAAACTTTCCCAACAAGACAGAAGGCTTCGTAATGACTCTGCACCTTAGAAGCCAGCGCAGTGGTAGACACCCTAGTTTCATTGTTTTCCATGGTGAAGGTAAAACGCCCTTGTGAATTCTGGAAGGTTCACGATGAGGGGTCCTCCTAGTATCAAGGGGGGATCTAGGACTGGTGCTACGAGACCTAGTTCGAGAAGAGCTAACAGCAAGTTGGGGATTCATATTGACACAGAAACACAGCTTAAAGCAGAGGTCGTAGGAACAAAGGAAGTGTTTGAAGCATATAACAAAACATCTCCACATAACAGTATAAATAAGGAACGAATGCATCAAGTAATGGTTAACCCAAACAATCAACCACCAATGCATGCAAATGCTTGCAAGTGAGAAAGAAGGAACTTCCCCCAAATCTTGAAATCTCTACATTGTAGGAGAGCACGCCTCATGACTTAACTGGTTTATCATGTAAAGCTGGCTATTGGTGTTCTCTGTGTAATCCTGGCCATTAGATTGAGTTTCTATTAGCTTAATTATGCAAGAGTAATAATTAACCACTTTTACACAATAATAAAAATAGGAGATTAGGATCCTTCCCCAATAGAACCTATCTGAATCGTTCTCGAGGGAAGCAACCAATGCCATCGAGTTCTTCACCGCCACAATTCTGTGCCCTGCTGTCCTTTTCCATCCAAGAATTTTGCAGTTCCATACACGTTTCCATGATTGTATCCTTTTTGAAAGAAGAACCTTGAGCAAGTCAAGACCGACCTGAGATATTTTGCACCTCTTGAGATGGTCCTCCAATCGAATCTTTCGACTCTTCCTCTTCTCCTTTCTATGCCTTTTTCTCTTTCTTGTTTTCCAGATCCCCAAATTTTTGAGTCCTAATCGTGTCCTAGTTCCTTTATCCTCTTTTCCCCTCCAGAGAGTCTCTCTCATATCGCCTATTACCCTAACTCTGTGTTTTTCTCTTGACTTTCTTTGTTTGCAACAAATGTTGAACCTTTAATTAATGTGTAGTTCCATACATTTATTTATATAAGCACTTAAATATGACCTCATATAAAAATTTAAAAAAAGTGTTGGGGTCCTCCCTTGAGATGGGGAACAGGGCTATCACCTTTTCTGCCTTGGCTCAGGACCATCATTGGATAGTTGTATTTATAAATTAGGTACAAAGACCATCAGCTATAAGGAAAAATACCCATAGAGGGTATCTAATACAAATATGGAAGCATAGTAACCACGTAGGGTCCAGATAAAAGACTAGAGAAATTTCAGCATAAAAGTCGCATGCATGGACAAAGCAAAAATGAATCACAACACCCAAATCTACCAATACAACACCCAAACATTATTTGCTCAATGTTTGATCACAAAGAAAAGTCCATATATGGATTAAAATTTAAATCGAAACATTTTTCTGTGGCTTTGCTCATATATCTCTCTTATAAAAGTCAGTAGGTTCCTCTCTCTACCAGACCATAGCTCCTTCAATGCTTTTCTTCCTTCCATCAACACAATGGTTAGTAGTATAAATAATAGTGCAGTAGAGAAAATTATGCATGAGAGCTTCTCGTGCTGATAATGTGTTGTAAAATGAACGATATATACGAGAATATTGAGCTGCACGTAAAGTAAATGATACACAATATTTAACGAGGTTCGGCTATGCCTACGTCCTCTGAGAGCAGTAGTTGTAACTATTCCACTATGTAAAATAATTGGGTTACAACTTTAGTGTTTACAATATCTCAAACTCACTGATATTTCTCTCTTGGAGAATTTCTCTCTGCTCTCGTTTCTCTCACTCTCCTTTCTGTCTTCCTTCCTCTCTGCCTGGGCTCTCATTTCTCTTCTTTGATGGTATGTCACATTACAACGAAGGGAGGAAGTCCATTTATAGGCAAAGCCTCTTGGCTTCCCGTGGATGTGCAATTATTTCTTCCAATATGTGAACTCCACTTCTACAGGCATCATCACTTTACCCACTCAAACAACAAGTCTTCAAATGAATAGTTAGTGGGCTCCACCACATTCTTTACAACAATTTCAAGTAAAATGATGGAAGTGGGCACGAGTCACTGTTTAGGGCCTACAAGTTGAAGGGCATAAAATAAATGAGGGGCCCATATTGGTTGGGAGTCAATGAAGGCCGGACGACATGAAATGAAAGTTCCCTAGTATGAGAGTCGAAAGTTTAGACATGTCTCTTATAACATCATTTGTGTGTGAGAAATCTCTCTTTCTTCTAATTTAAATTAACTTACAGATTTGAATTTTTATTTAATAAAAAATAAACTTTATTAAACACGATATATGTTCTTGTAACATGAAACGACAAAACCTTGCCAAAATTACATCACCATTGGGATGTATGTGTCAAACAAAGTAGGGCAAATATTTAGTTATGCTAAGATACACTCATATTATTATTCTTCTCCAATATAGAGGTATTTATACAAGTACAAAGATGAGTTAACCCTAAATAAAATAGGAAATATATCTAAATTACAATAGGAAGTAAATCTCTATTACAATAGGACTAAATAATAATTGGTAAGTAACCAAAATTCTAATAAAATAAGGAATCAAAATCCTAACTAAGTAAGGACTTGCCAACACTCCCCCTCAAGTTGGGCAAAGATATTTCGCACGCCCAACTTAACAAGCGAGTCACATAACACCATACTTGAGAAGTACCAATTGTAGAGAAGGTCTTTTCGTCAACCACGAGTGAAACAAGTGATAAACTAAAGCAAAGTTTGCAGCGGAAACACAAGAGCAAACCCTAAAAAATAGGGCACATAGCAGAACACAGAGCACGACAATAGGTAAGGCAGAACACAGAAACCCTGTGAGCACGACAGTAGATAAGGCAGAACACAAAAAGGCTGTGAGCACGGTAATAGGTAAGGCAGAACACAGAAACCCTGTGAGCAAGGCAGTAGATAAGGCTGTGAGCACGACAATAGGTAAGGCAGAACACAGAAACCCTGTGAGCACAGCAATAGGTAAGGCAGAACACAGAAATCCTGTGAGCACGACAGCAGATAAGGTAGAAACCAAACCCTAAAAAATAGGGTAAGGCAAGGTAAAGCTAAACCTCGAAAAAATAAGGTAAGGTAAGGCAAAGTAAGTCAAGAGCAAATGTAAGGTCAACGGGCGTGACCACAACGGAAACACACCAGCAAAGGCAGGAGTAACAATATTGGTGCCAACAACAGAAATACAAGGCACTGGCACTAGCAAGAGCAACAAGGCATGGACATAACATGCATCATCAACAGTAATCAACATTATCCCCAACAAGAGTCATAATAGGCAGGAGCAATAACATTGTCCCCAGTAAGAGACCTAACAGGTATGAGAAATAGTGCTGACACCAACAAAGGATATAGTAGTCAGCAGCAATAACAATGACAAATACTTCCATTATTGCAGAGACAACTTCTCTTCACTCTCCCTCTCCCCCTGAAGAAAAGGGGTCGTCGGAACCATAAAAAAATTGGCACTTAAGAAATAGAAGCTGGCTGACGCTCAGATGTAGAAGAATCAGCTATGGCAGATAGATAGCTAAATTGCAGCGGAATATATGAGCAACGGTGTCACTCCCCCTCAAATCCGATAATGTATGAGAGTCGAGATTTGGAGAAAGCAACAACGAAAAATAAAGTTGCAGCATCCAAATAAAGTTGCATCTATCTACCCATCAAATCCGACACTGGTAAAGGGTCGAGATTTGAAAGAAGAGAAATTGAAATAA
The DNA here is from genome assembly GCF_000346465.2 of Prunus persica. Taxonomy (NCBI): domain Eukaryota; kingdom Viridiplantae; phylum Streptophyta; class Magnoliopsida; order Rosales; family Rosaceae; genus Prunus; species Prunus persica. Next base: position 3,436,443 of record NC_034013.1, on the reverse strand, counting down.
TAGTAAAGAGACCCAAACATGCCAGCCTCATGGCGGTAACAAATGCAAGAGGGGAAGGTGGTAGCATACGGCTGTCCCATGAAGAAAAAAACTACAGAAAAGGAGAATAGTAAGGAAGGAAACCCAGCAAATCATGAACAGAGACAAAGACAAAGATAAGGTGCTCAAACTGAGAAGCGGAAAGGCAACTCAAAAGAGCAGCCAAAGAAGACAGAGACCCGCAAAACAGTCAAAGGAAAGGCTCGGTGAGCAGTGACAAGGCTCACGGAGTAAAAAGATTTGTTATGAAGTTTCAAAGATAGAGAAGCTGAGACATCAAGAAAGACCATCTAGCATATAAAGATGAAAAATAAAATTTTTGGAATAATAGCAAAGAAGCATGTGAAGGCTAGGTGCGCTGAAAACACATATGAGAGGATGAACAAAAAAAGATGACTATACAAGATGCAGACCCATGATGGATTAGGAATGAAGAGTGCCAACGACTCTCAATTTGGCAGAGGTTATCACAGGTTAGGAACCTGGCTCTGATACCATGTCAAACAAAGTAGGGTAAATATTCAGTTATGCTAAGATACCTTCATATTATTATTCTTCTCCAATATGGAGGTATTTATACAAGTACAAAGATGTGTTAACCCTAAATAAAATAGAAAATATATCTATATTACAATAGGAAGTAGATCTCTATTACAATAGGACTAAATAATAATTGGTAAGTAACCAAAATTCTAATAAAATAAGGAACTAAAATCCTAACTAAGTAAGGACTCGCCAATAGTATGGCCATCATAACTTTGCACTCATCAACGCTCTTGGATTCTCCAAGTATACTGAGCATCCGCCTCACCGAACCTAAACTCTCCCTTATCATCCATCACCTTCTCTTCTTCTGTTGCCCCATCAACGAATTTGGAGTGCCATCTCCATTTGCATCCATTTGTCCGTTAATTCAGTTCAATTCAATCAACTTTTTCTTTTTATGTATGGAAATGGAAGCACTACTTTTTTTACACTTTTCTCGTAAAAGCAAAAGTTATGGGGTTAATATATGACCACAACGACGTGTTGACCAAACGTGGTGTGTAAGTAGGTACAAGTCTGGCAAGAGAATAGCAAGGTTTCTATACTAGAAAATAACTGGGTTTTTACCTTGATCAGAACAGAACACACAAATATTAAGTAGGCTAGCAGCAGCTGCTGTTCACAATTTCTAAAGCTCACACACAAAAACAGATTATTACATATAGGGATATCCAAGCTTATTACGCGTTGGTAATTAGTACTAAAGGAAATTAAGCAAATATTAATTAAGGCCACTGAATAGTATATAAGGTCTGCACTAGGGTGAGGACGAGGAGGATAAAGGCCGCGATGACAGAGACGATTGTCCATAGGGTAGAAAAATAGTCACGCCTCAATATTTCCATAAACTTGTGCCATTTAGTATTGTAATAGTTATTCATATTATCGGAGAGATCACTGTAGTAATACCCCATGACGATGGTGTTATTGTAAAGCTTGTTGAAGAATTGGGCAGCATCTTCCGGGTTCAACCAATTGGCCAACATTCCTTTCTCACAAAGAAAATCTATATCCTCTCTAGAGTCGATGAAGTTAGCCATCAAAACTACGTAGGATGCTTGCTATCTTGTGCATGTAACTATGGTAGCATTGTTCAAAGGCGATGAGGTTCCTGAACAGAGGCTCTGTCCTCTCATCAATTACCAACAGTGGAATTGTAAAACCCCCATTTTTGAACTTTATGTTCATTATGCACTCTCCCTTTCCCTCTTTCTTGTTTTGGCTTGTTTCGAACTGAACGCCTGTCTCAGAAAAAGATGTCGCGTTTGGGATCCGTTGAAATAATTTTGGCCCTTTATTTTCCTGTTGCTCTTCCACACGTGACGTCTCCTTGAATCCAGTAACAGTCACGGGCGCTTTTAGCCAATTCCATGATGACTTTGATCAAGCTCTCCAAACTCACATCCTTGGATGAGGAGAGAAGCAATTGTAAATACCAACGTTTCACATCTTCAAACAGTTGGAATTTTTTCTTGGCATGGTGGAAGGGTCCGATGGAGACAATGTCAAGTTCATAGGCCTATTTCTTTTGTCTACGAATGACCTCAAGAACTTTGAAGATGCAGCACGAAGGAAGCAAGGGTGAATGGATAAGAAGTGTTCTTTTTCAATTCTTCAACAGTGGGTCCATAATCAACTTCACTACATTTTCCTTTGTCACCTTCCATGATTGTAGATATATGCTTTGCTTTCAATATCTGAAAATGATTAATGCTAAACTATGCTTCTTCTCACAAAACACAAAATAGTAATTAATGCAAAAATTAATGCAATAAAACTTACAAAAAATCTTCATTGAAAGATTTTATTGATAGCTTGTAGTATCATACATAGTAACACTAGTAACACTCAATACTTTACAATAGTTTCTCAGGGGAGGGCTCAGAGAAGACTTATGAAAACTGGAAAATTCACTTGCTGAAGAGAACGGCCTTCTTCCAAAGCGGCCAAGAGGCCAATATTTAAAGGGCCTAAAACTTAGGTGTCGGTAGCCTTGGATGCCTTACTGTAGTGTCGGCACAATTATATTTCATCATATGAATTGAATAATTTTCTCTGAGTGGGGTTACTATAGAGTCATGCGTCTGCTTTTAGGAAAGCAAATAGTGACTGATTGAGACTTTTGAGGGCTTAGTCCTCATTGAGATCATAGGGATGTTGACTGTCTTGGTAGTCTACCCACCACTTTGTTTGACTAGAAGAGCTTTTCTTTTGGCTGGCATTACGCTCCTGATTTGAGAAGGAGGTTTGGGAGGCATGTGACTTTGGAGAGGCGTCTTCATCATCACTCATTTGGGAGGCTTGAATCATGAGTTGCCTTGCTAATTCTTTCATTTATAATTTGGTTCTTCCTTCAATTGGGAGGGAAGACTGAGAGGCTTCAGAAATTGATGACTTGTGTTGTGCGACTTAGACTAGAGGAAATTTTGTATAAACTTGACCAATGACTCTTTCATAATTGAATCTATCCCACCATTTGACTGAAATTTGTCCGGAAAGAGTTCTTGTTTCCCAGTTAACCTGATAAGACCATTTGAGGATCCAAGAAACTTTATATTTGGCGACAAAAATTAGGAAGTAGACTAAGAAGAAAACCAGGAGGGAAAAGGACTTCTAAATTTACTATCAAAGTTGACAAACCATGAATGACTGAAATCTTTAGTTTGGTGAAGGAATATGTTATTCCAAGCTTCAATATAATCATAATAACTGTATTGGATGTTTGATTTGAGAATTTTGAAAGAGTAGGGGCGGTTTCCCCAATCGGATTGGCTGAGAATTTTGTGGATATACATAGAATGATAAAGGATTATGTTTGGATCATTTCTGTCTTTGATTGGTCTAATTTTTAGGGTTTGGGTTTCAAGAAGAATATCTCTGTAGAATTTGAGTGACTTTTCTGGGTGATGAGGAACAAAGTGATAGTTGGGGGGAAAGTAGGCTTTAGCTATTTAGACTGGATTGGAGAGATTATTATAGCAAGGTTCAATTATGAAGAGGTCGTTGTTACTGCGGGGGTGATGGGGAGAAGTTTTCATGTAAGAAATTGATGGCTGAGAAGAAGAAGAGGTTGTGACTTGGAAGGGATCATAATTGGAGATTAGGGTTGACTGATAATTGGGACGAATGCTGGGGACTGTAGAACCAAGACTAGTGAATCTATTGGTAATTTGAATTGGAGAATATCCCGAATGGGGGACGATTTGGGAAGGCTCTGTTTTTACTGGATTCATAGAAGGGGGAAGTTTTCTGGTAACTGATTGACTACCTTGTTTAACTGATTCGGATTCTTTTCCTATCATTTCTTTCCCTGCAGAAATTCTAGTGTTAGAAAATCTGGAATACGATTCTCACTGCCTTTCAATCAAGATTGTCCATCAATAAAATCTATCAATAAAATAATGCTTAAATGAGTGCTACTTTCTATCAATAAAATCTTTCAGTCAAGATTTTTTGTAAGTACTCTCATTTAAGCATTATTTTGATTTACGTACTCTCATTTAAGCATTATTTTCATTTATATATATTACACTACTTAAAAACTGGGGAAAAACCACGGGCATAAGAGCACCCAAAACAGCATCAAAAAAAAAAAAGAGCACCCAAAAAAAAAAAGTGGTGTGCAAGAGTAAAACATGTTACCACAAATATTTAATTGTTAAACGTGGTTATTAATTTGTGCTTTAAAAGTCAAAGATCACTAACAGAGCACAAAAAGAAAACAATGTCCTTTGACCAATTTTGTATAAGGTTTGCCATTGCAAACCGAAGAAATTTTCCACGCCAGACGCAGTAAATATACTTATACAACATAGTCCAACCCTTATACAGCGTACAAATTTATTTATTTTTTAACCTGGCCGGCATAAACCATGTAGCCTTCTTTTGCAACTTTCACCATTTTTCTCTCTAAGATTCTCAAAGTTTTAGTTCCCTTTCTTGAAGAAAATCTCAAAATCAATCAGATCATTCTCATAAGATCAAGACAAATAGAGGTAAATAATGATATATCAATATATATGGTTGAATTCTAATATATTTGTTGAAGTCTTTGTTTTAGGATGTTTCATTGCTAATTTTGCATAAGATGCGTAAAATCTCAGAGCAGCCCATCTTTTATAAACATAAGTACTTTCAATTATTTTCTTAATATACAAATAGAGTGATGAATCCAAGATTTTACTATGAGAAGTCAAGGTGTAAAAATTACAACAACAAAAGTTAGAGGAAAAAGAAATACCTTGTCTCAAAACAAACTCATATCAATCAATGACGACACAAATAATCATCAATGTTCGAATAAATCAAATCAATATCAACAAATCATTAATTCTATACATACTAATTTCAATTAAATTAAAAACATCATACATTATGATTAATTGGAGCTTAGGGTTTAAAACTTACTTGAAATTTGGGATATTTCACACTAATAAGCGGCGGTAGCTTTGGTGGGATGACACCAAGAGCCCGACGACAGTGGAAGCAGACGGTGGAAGTTGGGGGTTAGTGTTTCTGCAATTGAGGAAGAAATTAGAAACTGGGGCTATTTGTGTGTGTGTGTGTGTGCGCGCGCGCGTGTGTGGTGTGGAGGATTGGGAGCTGACCAAAATGTTGAGATAAAATGGGTAGTGTTATAAAGTCAAGAATGGAGCCTAAAATGGTAGAGCCCACTACCTAATTGATTGAAGAAAAATGATGATGCTTGTCTACCAAACATTCGAGTGAAGCCAAAGGCTTGTGAGTGAACAGCTAATTTTTTGGCCTATAAATGGACGTACTCTCACCATCAACATTTTTCGGTGGCTTTGCTCATATATCTCTCTCTTGTAAAAGTCAGTAGGTTCCTCTCTCTAGCAGACAACATCTCCTCCAATGCTTTTCTTCCTTCCCTCAACACAATGGTTAGTAGTATAAATAATAGTGCAGTAGAGAAAATTATACATGAGAGCTTCTCGTGCTGATAACGTGTTGTAAAATGAACACTATATACACGAATATTGAGCTGCACGTAAAGTAATTGAGACACAATATTTAACGAGGTTCGACCATGCCTACGTCCTTTGAGAGTAGTAACTGTAACTTTTCCACTACATAAAATAATAGGGTTACAACTTTAGTGTTTACAATATCTCAGACTCACTGATATTTCTCTCTTGGATAATTTCTCTCTGCTCTCATTTCTCTCACCCTCCTTTCTATCTTCTTTCCTCTCTGTTTGGGCTCTCATTTCTCTTCTTTGATGGTGTGTCACATTACAATGAAGAGAGGAAGTCCATTTATGGGCAAAGCCTTTTGGCTTCCCGTGGATGTGCAATTATTTCTTCCAATATGTGAACTCCACTTCTACATGCATCATCACTTTACCCACTAAAACAATAAGTCTTCAAATGAATAGTTAGTTGGCTCCACCACATTCTTTACAACAATTTCAAGTAAAATGATGGAAGTGGACACAAGTCACTGTTTAGGGCTCACAAGTTGAAGGGCATAAAATAAATGAGGGGCCCATATTGGTTTGAGAGTCAATGAAGGCCGGACGATATGAAACGAAAGTTCCTTAGTATAATATGCCATATAATCAGTCTAAAATATCGATAATATCGACGAAATATCGAGGATATTATCGTTTTTTCGGGTCATGGATATTTCGGAACGTATACATATACATATCGTATAAATATCGATAATATCGAAAAATATCGATGTTGATAATTTCGCTCATACTTCAGCAATATTTTGTCAAAATATCGCTATAATATTGTTAGAATATTGAAAATATCGAAAATATCAATGTAATGGAAAAAAGGAAAAAAAAACACAAAGGGAATTCGAACCTTTGCCATTTCACTCCTCCAATGCCTTAGCCACGATGTTGCTTATGTTTTTGTGATAATACACAAAAGAAAACTCTATGTGATACTAAGTCACTTATGTATATTACCAAGCAATGTATAAAGTGTAAAATATTGTAATAAATCATTATATATAAATGATTATGGTGTGTTTAATATTCTTTTATTAATTACTACATATTTTCTACACTCACAATGTTTGTCAGCTCGCTATATAATCAACTTAAATCAGTTAAACCCATCATGCAATGCATTTTCTTCCAATTTTTTTGTAATAAACTAATAGATAATTGACTAAATAAACATCCTCCGAAGTTTCAATAAAAATTTCCAAGTTTTTCTTACAATTTTCGTGGTTTTTATTTAATTTTTATCGATATCGATAATATCCCAATATTTCCATTGAAATTTTCGTGTTTTTGGACTACCGATATTTTCGATACCATTGATATTTTAGACCTTGCATATAATAAATGAGGCCTCGGTTATATTTCCCTGTTCAAAAGAGTCAAAAGTTTAGACATGTCTCTTATAACATCATTTGTGTGAGAGAAATCTCTCTTTCTTCTAATTTAAATTAACTTACATATTTTTGTTTTTATTTAATTAAAAATAAATTTTATTAAACATGAGATATGTTCTTGTAACAGGAAACAACAAAACCTTGCCAAAATTACATCACCACATCAACGCTCTTGGATTCTCCAAGTCTATTGAGCATCCTCTTGCAATGAAAGGAGAAAGTCCATTTATAGGCAAAGCCTCTTGGCTTCCCATGGATGTGCAATTATTTCTTCGAATACGTGAACTCCACGTCTACAATACCTTCATCATCACTAACAAGTCTTCAAATGAATAGTGTGGGCTCCACCACATTCTTTACAACAATTTCAAGTAAAATAGTGGAAGTGGACACAAGTCACTATTTAGGGCTCACAAGTTGAAGGGCATAAAATAAATGTAAGGGGCCCAAATTGGTTAGGAGTCAATGAAGGCCGGACGACATGAAACAAATGTTCCCTAGTATGATATGCCATATAATAAATGAGGCCTCACTTTTGGTTATATTTCTTTGTTCAAAAGAGTTGAAAGTTTAGACAGGAGGTCTCAGATAACATCATTTGTGTGTGTGGTGTGAGACATCTCCCTCCCTTTTAATTTAAATTAACTTACGAATTTTAGTTTTTATTTAATAAAAAATTAAATTTATTAAACATGAGATATGTTCTTGTAACATGGAACGACAAAACCTTGCCAAAATTACATCACCATTGAGACGTATGGGCATCATAACTTTGCACTCATGAACGCTCTTAGATTCTCCAAGTCTACTGAGCATCCGCCTCTTGGGTGTAATGCAACCGAACCCAAACCCACACCCATCATCCATCACCTTCTATTCTTTTGTTGCCCCCATCAACGAATTTGGAGTGCTATCTCCATTTGCATCCATTTTTCCATTAATTCAGTTCAATTCAATCAACTTTTTTTTCTTGTGTATGGAAATGGAAGCATTACTCTGTTTACACTATTATGCTTTCTCGTAAGATCAAAGGTTATGGGGGTTAACATATGACCACAATGACGTGTTGACCAAACGTGGTGTGTAAGTAGGTACAAGTATGGCAAGATAATAGCAAGGTTTCTTTACTAGAAAATAAGTGGGTTTTTACCTTGATTAGAATAGAATAGAATAGAACACACAAATATTAAGTAGGCTACCAGCAGCTGCTGTTCACAAGTTTCTAAAGCTGACACACAAAAATAGATTATTACATATAGGTTTGGTAAATAGTACTGAAGGAAATTGAGCAAAAATTAATTAAGGCCACTGAATAGTATATAAGGTCTGCACTAGGGTGAGGATCAGGAGGATAAAGGCCGCGATGAAAGAGATGATTGTCCATGGGGTAGAAAAATAGTCATGCCTCAATGTTTCCATAAACTTGTGCCATTTAGTCTTGTAATAGTTATTCACATTGTCAGAGAGACCACTGTAGTAATACCTCATGACAATGGTGTCATCATAAAGCTTGTTGAAGAATTGGGCAGCATCGTCTGGGTTCAACCAATTGGCCAATATTCCTTTGTCACAAAGAAAATCTACATCCTCTCTGGAGTCGATGAGGTTATCCATCAAAACTGCGTAGGATGTTATCTTGTGCAGGCGACTATGGTGGCATTGTTCAAAGGCGATAAGGTTTCTGAACAGAGGCTCTGTCCTCTCATTAATTCCCAACGGTGGAATTGTAAAAACCCCATTTTTGAACTCCATGTTCATTATGCACTCTCCCTTTCCCTCTTCCTTGTTTTGGCTTTTTTCGAACCGAACGCCTGCCTCTGAAAGAGATGTCGCATTTGGGATCCTTTGAGTCAAATTTAGCCCCTTCTTTTTATGCTGCTCTTCCACACTCGCCGTCTCCTTGAATCCAGAAACGATCACGGCTCTTATCAGATCAAGTATGTGCAAAATCTGACATGGTAGCTCGAAGCTAGGGTTCAACATCAGGTTATCCACAACGGATTGCTTGAAAAAGTTGAGCACAAGTGAAGTGAGGGAGGCTCCTCTTTGGCTGAGGCTATTGGCAGTCAGGTTGTACAAACACTCCAGCACAGACCAAGGTAGCTGATTTTCTAGCAACAGAAGGTCATGGCACAAATATGTCCGCATGCATGACACGTTGAAAATGGGGTCGTTTTCATGTTGTGGCTCATAGAGAAGTGCCTTCCGAAATAGTTCTAGTAGGAAGCAACCGTCAAGTATCATCATTTCTACAAAGTATTTTTGATCGAGATCACCATCCAACGGGTCTGCTACATAACAGTCGCGGGCACTTTTAGCCAACTCCATGATGACTTTGATCAAGCTCTCCAAACTCACATCCTTGCATAAGGACAGAAGGCATTGTAAATACCAACGTTTCACACCTTCAAAGAGTTGGAATTTTTTATTGCCGTGGTGGAAGGGTCCGATGGAGACAATGTTAGGTTCATAGGCCTGTTCTTTTTGTCTCCGAATCACCTCGGGAACTCTGAAAATGCAGCACGAAGAAAGCAAGGGTGAATGGGTAAGAAGCTTCGCTTCTATGTTCTTTTTCAATTCTTCAACAGTGGATGCATCGTATATAATAATGGACCTACTCTCACCATCAAATTTACTGCATTTTCCTTGGTCACCTTCCATACTAGAAAATGGTGAAACATTCAAAATATTAGAAAATGTCATTGGCTAATGCAAATATTAAGAATTGAAATTATTAATTAAATGAGGATAATATGGTAAATTCACACTTTTTCATATTAAAAAAACAAAATTAAAAGAAAAATCAGATAATGGATTCTATTTTTATGGAAAACAACTACCCATTATCTTTTTAATTCTAAAATATTTTTTATTTATTTAAAAAGCCTTTCGCAGGCGCGGAAGCACATGCGGAGAGGCTAGTGTATATTAATGTTATTTTATTGAGTTTAGTCCCAATTGAGTTTATTTATTTATTTATTTAAGAATTAAGAAAGAGGATCCAACAAAATAAAAGAGAAGTTGTGACCCATGAAATTAAATTTGTTCTTGTTTTGGTTTTTATTTTTAAATTTTTTAATATGAAAAATATTATATTATTATATTATTCTTATTTAATAAAAAGTTTCAATGCTTAACTAACCAATGATCATTTTTAATTTTTTTAAATATTTTACAATTCTCTACTTTTTTCCATATATATATATATATATATATATATATTACACTACTAAAAAAACTGGTAAAAACCATGGGCATAAGAGTAACCAAAACCGCATCAAAAAAAATAAGAGCACCCAAAACAAAGAAAAAGGTGGTGTGCGAGAGTAAAATATGTAAGCACAAATATTTAATTGTAAACCGTGGTTATTAATTTGTGCTTTAAAACTCAAAGAGCACAAAAAGAAAACAGTGTCCTTTGACCAATTTTGTACTAGTAGATAAGGTTTGCCATTGCAAACCGAAAAGAAACGTTCCAGACCAGGTGCAGTGAAAATAGTCCAACATAGTCCAACCTTTACACAGCGTACAAATTTATTTATTTTTTGACCTGGCCGGCATAAACCATGTAGTCTTCTTTTGCAATTTTCACCATTTCTCTCTCTTAAATTCTCAAAGTTTTAGTTCCCTTTCTTGAAGAAAATCTCTAAATCAATGAGATCATTCTCATAAGATCAAGACAAATAGAGGTAAATAATGGTATATCAATATATATGGTTGAATTCTAATATATTTGTTGAAGTCTTTGTTGTAGGATGTTTCATTGCTAATTTTGCATAAGACGCGTAAAATCTCAGAACCGCTCATCTTTTATAAACATAAGTACTTTCAATTATTTTCTTAATATATAAATAGAGTGGTGAATCCAAGATTTTACTATGAGAAGTCAAGATGTAAAAATTACAACAACAAAAATTAGACGAAAAAGAAATACCTTGCCTCAAAACAAACTCATATAATAACGACACAAATAATCATCAATGTTCCAATAAATCAAATCAATATCAACAAATCATTAGTTCTATGCATACTAATTTCAATTAAATTAAAAACATCATACATTATCATTAATTGGGACTTAGGGTTTAAAACTTACTTGAAATTTGAGATATTTCACACTAATAGGTGACGGTAGCTTTGGTGGGACGAGGCCAAGAGCCCAACAGCAGTGGAAGCAGACAGAGGAAGCAAGTTGGGGTTAGTGTTTCTGCAATTGAGGAAGAAATTAGAAACTGGTTTATTTGTGTGTGCGTGTGTGTGGTATGGAGGGTTGGGAGCTGACCAAACGTCGAGATAAAATGGGTAGTGTTTCAAGTCTTCTTATACTCAAAACACAAATCTTCTTGCTTTATTTGAATTTTTCTTTTATTGCCAACAATTTTAATCTTCTCGATATTGATGTCATGTCATTAAGCAAAGACTTGGGGAAGCAAAGAATACAAGCAGCCGATGTTTACTTGCTGGAGCCTACTTGCTACCATTGCAATTTGTAAGTACAATCAATCACAAATTCATGGGTTTTCTTTTTCTTTGTGCTTTTGCAGCTTTTTTTTTTTTTTTTTTTTTGGTACACTACTTTTGCTGGTTTGTTCTTTGTGCTTTTGAATAAGTGCGTGCTATTTTTATATATAATTCTTCATTTGCTTTTGCTGTTTTTTTTAGTAGAGTGCAATTTTGGTTCATTGGACAAATTATTTATAAAAATCGCACTCTAAAAAAAACAACAAAAGCAAATGAAGAATTGTATATAAAAATCGCACTTATTTATTCATGGTTCGGTCAAAAGCACAAAGAACAACTCAACCAACTCAAAAGCACAAAGAACAAACCAGCAAAAGTACTGTACCCCAAAAGAAAAAAGAAAAAAAAAAGGCAGCACAAGCACAAAGAAAAAGAAAACCCATGAATTTGTAATTGATTGTACTTACAAATTGCAATGATAGCAAGTAGGCTCCAGCAAGTAAATATCGACCGTTTGTATTCTTTGCTTCCTGAAGTCCTTGCTTAATGACATGACATCAATATATTGAGAACAGAAAATACCTATAAGATGGCTTAAAACACTAAAAAGTAAAGTCTGTATTTTGAATAGTCAAGAGTAATACAGTAATATATAAAAACACACCAAAGGGATTGATATGATGTATCAATCCTCTACAGTACAGAACATAAAAGCATATAAAAACACAGAAGTTATTTTACGTGGTAAAACCCCACATCTGGGGAAAATTCACGGGACCTGATAGTCCAAGGCAAATCCACTATAGAACGATGATTACAATAAGTATACAAACTTGTCCTAAACACTCTAGACAACGTACAACTTCTTCATAACTCAACTTCTCGCGGGATGATCTTTCAACACTCCTTATGTTGAACGTAATACTGATCACGATTGCTTCAAACTCGCCGGAGTTCTTTCAACTCTCTTTATGTTGAATCTGATACTGGTCACGATCGATTCAAGCTCACCGGAGAAAAACCGCCACAACGGTCTTAGTGCCCTCAACCGTATGAGTCACCGAACATGCAAATGAATGCAATATGAATACGAAGATAAATCACCAAGATAATCTTACTCTTGATGATTTATCCTTCTGGAAAATAAAGCACAACAACTTTTCTTTTGTATATATGAAAACTCAAGAAATACTCTCTAGTCGTTGAAAGTTGTTGAACGAATGAAAACCAAGCCTTGCTTTTTATAATGGTTTTCAAAACTAGAAACAAGATCAATTACTTCCTAATCAACATATTAATTTTCCAAAAACAGACTAATTGATTTCCAATCAATGAAGACTTTTAATGTTCAAAACTGAAAAGCAATTTATAAAATAAATTAATCTTTCTTAAAATAAAAAGTCTTCTTAATCAAAATGTTAATCAAATTGTGAGTTTGAAATAATGCTTGAAATACCACAATCAGGATGCATGATTGAATGAGGAATTTGCCTTAGTGATCGTTGGTTGACATGTAAGCCTTCAGAGCATATCTTGGAATTTTGACAGCCACCATCACAACTAATTTACCATCTATACTTAGTCTAATTTGTCTCTAGAAAATGCCAATCACAAAATCAATACTAACAACATTAAAATTGTTAACAATAAAAGAAAAATTTAAAACAAAGCAAGAAGATTTGTGTTTTGAGTCACTATTATCATCAGTAACAAGGCAACATTTGATATATATAAAATAAAAGATTTCGAACGCTAGAGAACAATTAGGGTTAATTATTTTATTAGTCCCTAATTCGATTTGTATTTGAGTCCCTCAATTTCCAAAATCGTTCCTGTGGTCCTTCAACTTCAGTTTTGTTATGACAAATGATATTGCCATCAATTTTGTTAACTTTTAGTTAAATGCGGTGTCAAAATGGTTTTTTTTGTTTGTATTAAATTGATTAAAATATGAATAAAAAATTAAAATTAAACTCTCTCTCTCTCCCTCTCTATCTCGATTTCTACCCCAAAACTTGAATTTATTTTTTTTTTGGTTTTTTATTTGATTTTCTTTTATTGTTATTTTAAAGATATAAATTTTTATTCTTTTTTTTGTTTTAATATAAAAATACAGCATTCACAATGGGCTCCCTAAACCACCTCCTTAGACAAATTTTAGGGAGGAATTGTAAAAATACAACTCCGACAATGCTCCCTATCCACCTCATAAAATAAGGAGACCTCTAGGAGCTCGTAAATCTGAGGAGAGAGAAAAAACTCCTAGTGACTCCCTATAATTTAATGCTGCTTTATTTAATAAGTATTTCAAACCTTTATTTAATGCTAACTATTGTTTATTTTAATTTTTAATAGAGATGGACCAATCAAAAAAGAGTTATAGCATTTATGACTCCTTAAACTAGAGAGCATAATTGAAGTTTAAATTTTATAGAGAGCTCCTAAAATAACTTTTATATGTTTTTAGCTAAAATTTAACTAAAAAATAGAGAGTATGATTGTGAATGCTCTTAGAGCATCTCCAAGGGAGATGTCAAATACCAAACATCAAATTTAAATCTGATGGCTGATGTGGCAATTTGACATATTGTAAAACTCTTTATCCAACCAAGATGTCAAATATACATTTTATTTTATTATTTTTAAAGGCAGGTGGGCTAGATATTTAAGAGTAAAATATTAAATAGGGTTAAGAACTGTACATGGAAGAGGAGAGAAGGAAATGGGCTCAGCATTAAAATAATTTAAAAAACAAAAAGACGTCTCAACATGTTGGCGTCAATTTTGACAGCAAAAGTGAAGTACATCAATTCAACTAGGATTTGGTATCACGGTTGGAAGGCTTAAAATGTCTTTTTTTGGGTTAAAACTTGACACGTTGGAATTGGTATTTCGGTTGAAGATGCTCTTAGTATTTATACTTCCTACTAAAAAGTCTCGCACCATTTCACATTTAAAAAAATACTTTGAAATTTGCAAGTTTTTGAATACTATAAGATTTTTTGTTACTTGTTTAAAGTTTAAATTGAATACCACTAGATTTGAACACTCTCTTTTAAAAATCCTAATAGTCTTAATGAATATCACAAGATTTGTTTAGATAATTTAAAAATCTTAATTGAATACCACAAAACTTATTTATCCTAAAATAATCTTTTAAAATCCCAATTGATGCAGTTTTTTTTCCTTCTTCTGTACACTTTTTGTTTGTTTAATCTACGATAGCTTATAATTAAAAAATTCAGAAGATGCAAATTTCGTAATTGAAAAAATTCAGAAGCGTTGAATCCTTATCATAAACCCAAAAGCCAACACACAAGTCCGTCCAAAAAAATAAAAACAAGGCAAAAGACAAGGAGAAGTCAATACCCGAACCACCACCCCTTGCAGAGGCTGGTGAGGCCCATTCTCTTTAATTTCTGAACCTCACCGCAAAACCAAAGGGTCTTCTTCTGTGGTGCGCTCTTGACTCCCTCTTAACTCCCTCCACCTCCACTTACCTACCAACTACCAGCTACTAGCTACCAGCTCCTCTAGCTAGCTCCACCATCTTTCCTTTATTTACCAAGAAACCACTGGCACACCTATTAACTTCCTTTGACATCCCTACCCCTCCCATTACTAAGATATTAGAAATTTAACAAATCAACAAGCAAAAAAAAAATCATGCTGCATTCCTTATGGTACTACTTACTGAATCAGTAAATAGCTGTAAAAGGAATGCTGGATGATTTTTTTTTTTTTTTTTTGGTTTGCAGTAGAAATAAAACTCCCGGACACAAACCCTAAATTTAGTACTGAAAAGCCAAACTGCTGGGAGAGAGGACAGGTTGTTTTTGGGTAATTTAGCACGTAGCTCAATGTCCCGGCCATCCAAGCTATTGCCTGGGGCTGGAAGCAGTTGGGTCGGAGCAAGAGGCGCCGCCACCAACGCTGCCATTCTCAGTTGTAGCAGCGGCAATGCACGTGTCGCTGCCGCTACTGAGAGCGGAGATAATCTGCTGCACCGAGTTGCAGAGATGGTTGTTAATGGCGGTGACGCTGGAGAGGTTGAGTTTTGCGGAAGGACTTGTGCTGGCAAGGACTTGGAGTCCCACAGTCAGCAGACAACCTGAGTTGATAACATTGCTGGTCGTGGTGGTGGTGGCAGTGCTGTCTTCTTGACGATGATCTGGCGATGATGAGGTGAGGTGATTGGGTGTTGGACCGGTAGATTCCATAGGGTGCAGTGGGACAATGACAAAGCCGAGAGGAAGGAGGGGAATGCAGGAAGGGTCCTCTCCACTCATTGCCAATTGGATGCCGTCCACGTCCATGGTTGTGTACACCACAAGGCTGCCCGACTCGTCGGTGCAGCTCTCTTGTAGCATTAGCTCTACGTTCTGTGCTGAGTTGCTAGCTACCTGGAATTCAGAATCAAATTTCAAAGATGTGAATGAAGTATTACTTTGGCAGGATATGGAAATTTAATAAATAAATTGGTGTAAGAAAATTTCAAAGGGAATGCTTACGTTTATGCGAAGAAGAGAAATGCAATTGCCAGGATGAGAGCCATTGGCAATGTGAGCCACTTCGTGCAAGGAATTCCCATTGGAAAGAACATCAAGCTGCTAAATTTAAACACATTTACAATCAGTTGTTACCACATCATAATTTGTGCCTTTATATACCCAAATATTCCAGTCACATGTTTCATAGCATAACATACATCTGCCAAATTGTGAAGTTGAACTATTGTTTAGATTAATTTTCTCAGTGCATGGTGATCTAGAGGAAAAGAGAGACAAACATATAGGTGTAACCTACATCCTATATCGTGCAAAACCAACAAGAAGTGGGAAAGAGAGCCAGACTCACGGCCCTTGAAAAGAAACGCTCTAATATCATGACGAACAAATAGTCTTAAAAGTTTAAGGTGTCAGAGAATGAGTCAACAATATATATCAAGCTTACACCTCTAAGGATTGAGAATAATCATGTAGAGTTCATCAATATGGATGACCAATTAAGATGGTCATCATATAATACTAATCAGCACACAAATTAATTAACCTAGCTAGCAAACGCCATACCTGAGCTCTGCGATGTTCGTCCCGTAGGAGTTCGAAGACACGGTAGTGAGAATATGGGAGCCAGGTTGTGGACACAGCACTGAGAATAACACCAATGGGTTGACCAGGGTCTGTGACCTTCCTTGTGGTTATTCTAACAGTGTCGTCTGGGGAATCAGATAGAGCCGTCCATGACTGCCCATTGGAGGTGCTCATGTTTACACAAAATGTTCTTATCATTCTCTGTGACAGTTTCATCAAATTCTTTCGTGCTTCTGGGGAAGGTATCACTGCATATTGCATATATATAAATCCCATGTAAGAATAATACATTCTAATTAATCTATGAACATCACTTTATTATAATAAGGAACATAATTTATTTATTTAACCTCCAAGGTCTGATATATTTCTGGCCATGAGACTTGCAACCCTTTCACACTGCCTTTGTAAGATTGCAAGCCAGCGTTGCGCCCCGAAAGCCATCCCACTGTAGATATAGTGGCTCAATATTTGGTGGACAGGCTTCTCCTCTATCTCTGCATGTTCTACCCATGTAATCTGTTCAAAAGCCAGTAAAATAATATAAGAGATACATGTATAATATATTTCAAGATATATAATTAGGGAAATAGAAAAACTCAGAGTACATAAATTGAGTGAAAGCAGCAGAACACACTTTTGAGTATCCATTGGGCATGTCTTGGATAAGGCAGCCGGAGGGCAATCTCTTGTATCGGGGAAACGACGACTGGAGGTTGTCATGGAAGCTATCTATGGGAAAATCTACAATTGCCCAACATCCCTCCTCCGCATTTTGTTGACAATAACGTAGAAAATGTGCTTCTCTAGTTGGCACCAGAGGAGAAAGAATTTGCAATTCGGCATACATCTGCACAAAGTAACAAGTACCCAATGTTTGATATTGATTGAGCATCCTAGTATATAAAAGAAATTTAATTTCCTAATACAACTTATGAATTTGTGCCTCATTTTGTTGATCAAAATTTTCATCATTTGTGAATTTGAGGCACATTTGAGATACCTACCAGCTGAAGAGAACCATTTGCTTGACCAGAGGGGTCTGCTTGAATAACTTGAACAGTTTTGGCTCTAGAAACAATAGAAGGAAACAGCTCCATCCACTTATTCTGTAAAGTTAAAATTGAAAAAACAGATAACCAGAGAAGTTAGAAGGTTGGTAATAGTTGATTAAGAGAGCTGAAAGTAAAAGATATTATAGTACTTTGGCAACTAATTAGTATATCCTCTTCTAAGGTTCTTAATAAAAAAAAGTTACGAATTAAAAACAAGGGCACTTACAGCATCAAGGAAGCAATCTACAAGATTGATGCTATTCATGATAACCACAGCACTATCACGAGTAGCTTCTGTCCTAAACTGATCACTTGAGTGGTGCTTGAGGTTCAAAGGCCACGGTGGGAACATCCGGGTATATTCTTTAACATTAAGCACTTCCTTCCCAATTTCACTGTTCCGGATCCAAAGAGGCTCACCAGCCTGGCACATCTTAACAAGTTCATCCACCGATGAAGCGGCAAGCTCCACTGCAAGAGACTTTTCCTCATCTAACAATACACCACCCTCATTGTAGTGGGAAGGCACTTCTGGTGGCAACAAAGGCATGGGGATCATGTCCCCACAAGAAGTCATTGGGTCTTGGAAATGCCTTGAATAGATGTTCATATCCAAATCCAAACTGGATGCTGACATGAGAGGATCTCCAGGTGCCATTGTTTGGATTTGCCGGCCAGTAGTATATCGTGAACTCAGACAACAAACTCGTTCCAACTGTGAAAAAGATTAATGTCTTAATAACCCCTAAAAGCAGCTACTAATTCAACTACTCAAGCATGCACAAATAAAGCTAGAGATTCATGTATTTAAATAATGATATTGTTTTTTAAGATCCAAAGAATTCCATTGCTTTTTTATGACCAAAATCTTCTCTCCAAATAGACCTTATTTTAAGGAGTTTACATAATATAAATTCTGAGGATTTAAATTTACTTACTCAATGATAATATTTCCTTTCCATGCACACAAAAGAAACGGCAAGAACAACAATTCAATTTATTTGGAATTTAACGCAAAAGAAAAAGAAAATGCAATGAATTCAGACAAATGAAATCTCCAATGTTCTGTTCACCAGAAAGGAAAAGAAAGAAATCACCCAAATTTTCCAAATTTTGTGACAATTAAATACAGCATTGCTGAATTAATAGTACCTCTTCTCTGAGTCGAGCATTCTCAAGTCGAAGTTGTTGTTCATCCAAGCCAATGTCCGCAATCATAGATGGTCCTCCACAATTAGGGCATATAATATTGCGCAGCGCCGTCTGTAGCCGGTAATTCTCGTTCTTCAGGCTATCATTTTCTGCTCTAAGCATCACATTATCCGACCGGTCTTGTTGTGCCTAGACAAAATAAAACCACCACAAAAACAATTAGTCAAACTTAAGCCCAAAGATAGCCAAGCCTTAAGGTGCTAGCACCATAATCCTATTCTGCCACAACCCTAAAGGGCAAAGCTTTTATTGCTGAGCAAGAGTCCAATTAAGCTTTGGGAAGCACGTGTGTAGGTAAAGGGTTTATTGTGCATATTAATGAGGTGCAGACTTCATCATAAATTAAAGCCTAAAACTAAGCAAAGAGCCGATCCAGAATAAATGAGATTCTTCTTGATCCTTCAAAAGTTAACAACGTTAAGGCGTTTATTAGGGTTTTGAAGTGTTTAAATGACGAACGCGGTTCCTCGGGACTCGTGTGTTGAATCAAAGGGTGCGCAGTGTGAACCGTTGACAAACCCCCCCCCCCCCCCCAGCCCAGCTCCTTACTTTACCTTCATTTGAGTTCGTCGGTTTTGGAACCAAAACTTGACCTGGCGTGGCTTCAGTCCCAGCTCCTGGCTCAGTTTTTGCCTCTGCTTGTCGTCTGGGTGAGGACACTCCTTAAACAAACTGTATGTGTTTATATAAAAACGTGTTGTTAAACACAAATTAACACGTTTGTTAACACAGAGAGAGAGAGAGAGAGAGAGAGAGAGAGAGAGAGAGAGAGAGAGAGAGAGAGATGATATATACTTCTCCATTTCTTGGATCTGATGAGCAGTGTGGCGATGATAGCGTTTCTTCTTAGGGGGCTGTTGAAGTTGATCAGCCTCTTGCTCGTTTCCAGACTTTTCTTCAACTTGCTCACTTCCAGAACCACTCTCCATCATCTCCTCCTTGCCTCTCATCAGCAGCCCGTTTTCTTCTTTCTGTTCATTTTCCCATTAAATACAAAAATACTTAGAGAAAAGAAGAAGAAGAAGAAGAAGAAAAAATAGTAGCTTACAGGATTGATGATGGAAGAGAAAGGTTGGAAAGGGAGCTGGGAAGGCATGAAGTTGAAGTTAGGGTTTTGGATCGGAGATGAAAAGAGGGTTTCCGAGGTGACTACGTTCCCACCTCCCATGGTTGACATTACTTGGCAATCCCCATACATTTTCGCTTGCTTCCAAAAATACAACTTTTTAAAAGAGATAAATGGACTTGTGGAAAATAGATATGTCAAAGTTTGTCAGATATAGGCTTTGCCTCTTCACTTCACTACTTCACTTGACCCAGAAACTGCATCAAATTTGGTATCACCAAAAAAAAAAACAATATCAGGATTCAGAAACTATTTTCAACCCAAGAAATCTTTAACCCTAGCTCAAACAACATGCACTGGAAGAGTACTCAAAACCCAGAAGATTATGAAATCTTTAACTCTTTGAAGTGAAAAACAACAAGTAATAAATTAAAATAATGCTGAAATTAGAATGTACCCAAGTAATTAACAAAACTCTTTGAAGTAAAAAACAACAGAATAAATTCAAAGCTTGTAGAAAAAAGGGAAAAAAAATACTTCCAAGAAGAAATAAACGAAAAAAAATTCATTAAATCAGAACAAAAAAAATTAAATAAGACCTCAAAAGAACTAAAGAAAAAGAAGTGAGAGAGAGAGAGAGAGAAGGATCACCAGCATGGCATGCAAAGTTGAAGAATTGTCGGTGTTATTTGGAAAAAAAAAAATATTAAAACAAAGCAAGAGCTCTGGCCTTTTGCTTTGCTCTGGTTTGGTTTGCTCAGCTGGGTTCAGACTTCAGAGTCTCTTCATCTCTCTAGGTTTTTGGATTTTCATAACACTTCGCCATAAATCCTGTAATTTATTGATTTACTGTGCGTGGTAAATGCGGTTTGACAGAAACCGATCAACGCCAATTAAGTCTCGTCGGCTGTTTCGGTACACGTGTCACTCTGTTGATGGACGAGCAGGCGTTTCTCCCAGACAGCCTCATCCCAAAGTCAAACGCCTTTCTTGCCACCTACCCTACGTGACTTCTGATCACGTGCAAAACACGCGACGCCTTGTATTGTAAATTGTAATGGGGTTTTTACTGCTTTTACTATTTTACTGGCACGGTAAAGTCAGGGGGTGGAAATAGGTGGACCGAATTGAGCAGAGATCTAGGTAGAATGGACTGGAGAATCGTCGCCGTCCATTTATCTGACTGATTGTGGGCCCGCCATTAAGTCTTGAAAATTTGTCTCCCACCACTCAAGCAGAGCCGCAGAGTTGGAGGGCGAGGCATGATTTTGGTACTTCAAATCAAATCTCATATTCCACACGTCCCTCTATTGCTCATAATAAAAAAGTGCGTGAGATAATTTAACGTGTTAAAAAATTACTGTTTATATAATTTATAAATTATATCCATTCCTCCTGATGCATCAATATCACATGGCCATACAATCTTTCTTTGCTTATATTAATTAGTGATTGTAATAGGTCCTACCACCACCACAGAAAAAGAAAAAAAAACTTACATGTAATGGAGATAGTATTATTTTGCTATCTTCGGGCAATAACACAATAATATGTAAAAAAATTATCTTATATGTCATTGCGTTATTGATCGAAAATAGCAAAAAGTTATATATTCCCGTTGCATGAGAATTTCTCTCATACCAATTGATGGCAAGTTAAGCTACAATTATGTAAACAAAGGTCATGCATAGAAGCCAAATATGGCAACCAAAAAAACAAACTCCAAGTAAACAAGGCCTAGGTTAAATTGGGGTCGACCCAAGAGATGAGGCTTACCAATTTGGGATTACAAGCCCAAGTATGGATTCATTGGCCAATTTGGGTTCTATTGTTCCACTATGAATTCATTGACCAATTTGGGTTCCGTTGTTCCCACTTGGGTTCCGTTGTTCCCACTATTTGAATTCATTGACCAATATGAATTCTTTCTTGCTCTTTTCTAGATTTCACCTATGTGCAGCGGCGGATTTGAAAAATTTTTAGTAGAGATGCAATTTTTAAAAGTTAATTGGGATTATAATAAGTTATTGGAGGTCTAAGTCCAGGATCTGCAGAAGATTAGCCAATAGTTCATCCAACTCAGTGACCTCCGATCATTTCGGACTACCCGAATTATTCAAGGGAGGATGTGAACTAGCTGGATTATTTAAAACATGTTTTGAACTAGCCGGATTATTTGAAGAAAGGTTGGAACTAGCCAGATTATTTTAAGGAGGGTTGGAACTAACCGGATTATTTGAAGGATGATTTGAACTACCCGGATTATTTGGAGGATTTAAATTCTTTCTCTTAAAGTACCATTCCATAACTATATAATTAAAACAAAATAAGGGTTTTTGTGAGAACCTGTAAATATATATATATATATATATTAAATAATTATTCATACCAAATATTAATTATTTATTAATATGAACTTTTCTTATTTAAATCTTTATTGTGAAGATTTATATGTTATTAAATCTTAAGCCTAGTATGAGATTATTCCTTTAGTTGAAAGATGACACCATTCTTGTTATCCATGTATAGAGACTTAGAATTGGTTTTAATCAAATCATCATTGCCATGCCACCTTACATGCTAGTAACAAGTGATGTTGTGATATCATTGGCCAAAGGTGGATGACTCACATTATTCCTTACCTTTCTACCTTATCTTTTGGTGGTGGTGTTGTGATTTCATTGGCCAAAGGGGAATGACTCACATTATTCCCTTTTCTATCTTATCTTTTGGTGGTTTAAAATATTGTATATATAAAAATTATTTGGGTGCATCCATAACCTCTCCTATAAGTATCATGCTTCCTTACTTCAAACATTCATTCCAATCCTTTAAGATAGATTTCTACCATGAAGTAGTAAGAGAGAGAGAGAGAGAGAGAGAGAGAGAGAGAATGAAGAAAAAGGAAACACGATGAAGAACCTGTGTGTTTGTCTTGCAATATTTCATACTTATCATGGTGAGTGGGTTATGTAATATGTTCTAAAAGTTCGTATTTTGTGATAAATGTGAAAATTATGGGTATATTCTATATACAAATCTCTCTCTATTTTCAAGTCAAGCATGTCTAATTTGTGCAATATTTCACACAGTATATATTATTTGGAGTTTTTGTGAAGTATGTGTTATTCATGGAACATGAGAACTTCAGGGACGGGGTATCCAAAGGATAAATGTACCAGACGAGGACATAGGGCGGTGAGGCCTATAGGGGTTACATACTGGGTACAATTTGTGAAGGATAACCAAGATATGAAGTAATGATGTGATATGATTTGGATTGTGTATCTTTTTATTATATTTTTCTAGAGTGTATAAAATAGCATTGCTTGACGGGCATATTATATAATCTACTCACTGAGCGATGGTTTACTCATCCCTCACCTATTTTATTTTTTTTCAGATCTATTAGTGAGCAAGACAAAGTCGAAACCAAAGAAGTTGGATTAGTTTAGAGTGATAAACTTTTATTTATATCTTGTACACTTGTAAGATTATTATAATTTTTTTTCATATATATAATGGTAATGTATTTTAATCAATTTTTTTCAGTCTTTTTATTTATTTCTTTTTATCCACGCACCCTGATTCGAGAATTTCTTTATTCTCTGATCGTGTCGTGACAGTTTTATATCTATAACTATGACTAATTGACTATAATTTATCAATTAAATAAACAAATCAATATCAAATTATCAATTAAATAAACAAATAAAAATTAATTATACCTCGAATATAGTGTCACGTAGCCTCTTCCTTCTCGAGTTTGCTACTGATCTTACTAATACAGAGAAAGCTAAATAAGAAAAAATATATATTAAAAAGGAAAGAAAAAAAAAAAGAATAAACAAAATTGGAGTTTGCTCAAGAAAAAATATATATGCATCTGATTTACTTTGGATTGGCGTACTCAAGAAGGAAAAAAAAACGCAGGATTCTTGTGATGCACGCTAATGAGATTGGGTGATGTTAAATTGGTCTTTTATAAAGAGAATTCTCAATCCCACTTAAATAAGGAATTGTGCAAGCTCTATTAAAACTCAATTAAATAAAGAGAACTCCCAATTAAAACCCAATTAAGTAAGAAATTGTAGAAGCCATTTTAAAAGCCCACGAAATGGCCCAGCAGTTTTCCTTTTTTTTTTTCCTTTTTTTTTTTGAACTCTAGACCAAAACGACGTCATTTTGGCCAAGTTAAAATTAAAAATAAAAAAATAAAATTTTTATTTTATATAAATAAAATAAAAGCAGCACGTTTTAAAAAGCCTGGTCCAAAACGATGTCATTTTGGCAAGGCTTTGTTGAAAAAAAGAAGCGCAGAGCAGCCAGCAAAGCAGTGGCCAGGCCCTTTATACATTTCATCGAACACCTTACGTGCTTCTCGAGTATGAGCAGAGGTGAAACTCCTGCAGCTCTTATGAAGTTTTCCAGCGAGCGGAGGCGCAAGTACACCTCCTTGCGCCTGCACAAATCCGCCACTACCTATGTGCTACATCCTACATAGATATGGGTTGGGAGAATTGTATGTACTTAATATAGAGAGGTCACCATGTTATGGATATGGACGAACTATGTTCTACCATGATATTATGATTGTTTTATGATACAATACACACGATTGGCTATTTACAATAACCAACTCATACAACATGTGTGAGGAAAATAATATACACATAGGTTAGTTGGGTATAGCTCAGTTAGTTGAGTTCTTCCACCTCCATTCATTTGAGCAGAGGTTCGAAACCCCCAACATCCAATGAATATGTGTGTAAACCCCCTTCCCCAGCTTGTTAGTTATTCTCTCATCCGAATGTCTGCATGTTATTATGGTGCGGATGTCATTGTAAACATGGAGAAAAACACTGAGAGGTAATAGAAAATACGTAAAGTTTGTATGATAATAACGATCGTATGTCCACATAAGAGAATTTATGTATATATATGGATGGGGACGTACAAAAAACCACACATTTATCCATACATTTTCAATCTTTAGATTAATCAATTTTAATGGCTAAGATTAAATATGGCTACTGCATTTAAACTTAATTATTAACATAATAAAAAGTTAGACTATTTCATACTCTCCTCTCTCTTCACTAATCTTGAAAAACGTAAACTTTTAATTCTCTTTTACTATCTCTTTCCCAATATTTAACCGTTTTGAGTTTTATGGTTCTTCTCCTCCATATTTCTCACGTCCTGCATGCTAAGCATTATTGTATTCTTCAATTTTGTTTCCTCGTCTCTTTGCCTCTTCGATGTACTCCTTTCCTGCTCATTTCTCCCAACAATTGCTTCCTCTCCATATTATTGGTGGTTTATTCATTTACCCTTTGGTTTAATTTGTTCTCCAAATAAATAATATATAAATAAAACCATTTCTCAGCATTGAGCTGGAGGAGGACGATGCCATGGATTTCTTTCTTCATATGGCTTCGGTTCACCACAAAGCTTCCTAATCATTAACAAGGCTCTGTAACATAATCCCATTTCTTACTTTCATTCCTCATATTTCTTTATATATTCTTAAAAAGACTCAATGAACCTGGAATTCAAATTGCTTTGGTCTTATTGTAGATACCTAGGCTTTAAAAAATTATAGCAACTGTAATATAAGTTTCTTTTCGACATCAAAAAGAAAAGAAAAAGAAAAATTAAATTGAAGATGTTTTTTTTTTTTTGGTCAAAAATTGAAGATGTTATCCTTATCTTGAAAGCCATATTAGAAAAAAGACTTTATCTTGGTGTAAATTTGGGTAATAGCTACATCAGTAGATTGAGACTTTCTCAAATGATTTATAGTTAGCTAGCTTTTTTTGGCAGGTCAAAAAAAAAAAGGGGTATGAAAACTCATCCTTTGAAGAAAGAAATCCATGATGTTCATCGTCCTCCTCCAGCTTACATGGAAATGAGAAGTGTTTTTCTTTATATATTTATTTTGGTAACACATTAAACCAAAGATTTCTGGTTTGAAATTTGCGAGGAGAGAGGAGAGAGAATGGGTTATTTTCAAGGCATATTAATTATATAGTTGAGAGGGGATTGGTGGCTTTTCAAATGCAATCTTAACCATCGAAATTGATTTCATCTAAAGGTTGAAAATGTGTGTATAAATGTGGGGTTTTTTGTGTCTCCTGATCCTAACCCTATATATACATAGAGTTTCCATTGAGGGACACCCTTGTATGGCGCACTCTGCATTGTATTTCACTAATCCAAACCGTTTATTTTTCAGATAATCATTCAAAGATTATCTCTACAAAAAAAATTACTTGAATCTGATATCATTTGACCACTCAATTAAGTTATTGAAATTTTTAGTACTTTCTTGAAGCACTGCATTCATTGATTTTGTAGGACATAATTGGATGTCGAAATGGTTTCCGATTTGTCTAAATTTTTGCAAGGATGATCTATGAATGTATACTTAAAAAATAGATTGTTTGGATTGTTGAAAAAAAATTTACAGGGGACCCCTAAACCCTAAAAGGTGTCCCTCAAATAAAATTATTTGAGAGATCCCTCAATAGAAGAGGTCGTGTGTGTGTGTGTATATATATAGCTGATTTTCCCACTCCCTTTTGCTTTTTAATACTTTTTAATTAATTTTTTTATATTCTTTCTCTTTCCTATTCTACCCTTACCCTATATTAATTTTTTTTACTTCACTTTTATATTATTTCTTTTCCCTTTGTTTAATCATTCTTTTATCATTCCCTTGCCTTTTTTCTACTTCACCTCCTCCTTTAGTATGGCACTTCACATGCTTTCTCCAAAACCATCATCTTTTCTTCATTTTAATATTCTCTCACAAAGAAATATCAAATCATTTCCATGCTAACCATGATGCTTTTGTCTCACACTGCTACAATTGATCTCCAACTTTTGTATAATGTTGGGCAAAACTATATATTTCATGATTTGGCCTCCAAACCATGTATTTTGGCTAAAATAAAGAATTTGACTAAAATGTGCAAATTTTGGTACAAACAATAATAAAGCATACAGCAAAGTTTAATGATGAGATGGCCGGAGTTGTTTAGAGAATGCGCTAGGAAATGCAAATATACCTTACCCGAGATTCAAAATGAGGTTTTAAATATTCTTGCTAACAAAGTGAGAGAAAAAAATGCATGAAGAAGTTGGGCATGATGCTTTTTGTATCCTTGTTAATGAATCACAAGATATATCAAATGTGTTTTAAGATTTGTTGATAATGATGGTTTTCTATGAGAACGTGTTTTTGACATTGTTGTTTGTGCAAAAATCCTCATGGGAGAATATTCGCTTTGAGATTCTTCAACCTTTGATCTTCCTCGATTTCTATTAAAAAAAAAAAAGACCAGAGTAAATAGACCACACCCAGAAGGGGGTGTTGGCCAAAGGCCCTCCAATGCCAAAGTTAGTTCGATTGAATCTAGGTGAAACAATAGCTAAAAGGGGTACGGAGATTTCTCTAGGTTGCAAACTGGGTGGCCGGATCCATGTGTGGTGGCTGGAGCCGTGTGGAGAAAATATGGAGAGATGAGAGTAATATGGGCGGCGGCAATGGGGTTGCCGCCGGCTAGGATAGAGAGGGGAGAGAGCATTTGGGTATTTTTCTAGGGTTTTAGAAGTAGGTTTAGAAGTACCTTGAATTATGAATGAAGTCATCTATTTATAGGAGCTTCGGAGGCTAGGGTTTCGTAGAGAATAAAACTCTTATTATGAAGGAGTTTATTCTTTCCCCAAATTGCATAGATTTAGTCTATTAGGGATTTGATTGGGATCCAAATCACCTAATTTGATGATGTTAATATCTCCTTGTTAGGATAAAAAAGGATGGATCCACAAGTTCCTTATGTAGGGAGGCCACTAGTGCCTACAATGCGATTACGCAATTCGAATTTGTATTCATCTTGCATCTATTGTAGGAAATTATGGTACTCACATATATCATTTGTCAAGAACTGCAACATAAGTTTCAAGACATCGTGAATGCTATGAGAGATTTTATCCTAAAGATTTCACTCCAAAAGAGTTACATATTTTGAGATGCGAGTTGAAACTTGACAAGGCATATGTACCTCATCATCATGTTCTTCAAAAAGTGTCTACTCTTTTTGAATTATGTCGAGGATTAGTTGAAACGAAAAGGTCACAAATACATCATTTGATTGATAGGTTGATCTGTCGTGTGCTAACTCTCCCTGTGTCTATGGCAACTACTGAACGAGCTTTTTCAGCTATGAAACTTGTTAAAACAGCTCTTCGCAATAGGATGGAGAATGAGTTTCTAGTAGATTCTATGATTGTCTACATTGAAAAAGAAATTGTTGATAGTATCGATTCAGATGCAATAACAAAAGATTTCAATTCTCTCAAGAATCATAGGGCACAACTTGAATAAATACACTTTTATTTATGTTATTGAACATATATTCATTTTGATCATATAAATTTTTTGTTGTTGCATTTAATATGTATTTGTTTTATGCTGAAGCTTATTGAAAATTAGTCATAGCTATGAATTAGCGTGGTTTATATGATTTAATATGTACTTTTATTTTAGCTAAAAAATTTAGCTAGCCTACCTGTCAAAAAATTCATGATTCTGCCACTGTTATCGATATCAATCAATATGATCTTATTAACTATGAAGTGTGTCATTAAATGTCTAAGAAAACTAAGAACATGTTCCTATTCAATGGAGAAACATATCATAGTTGCAATTAAAAGCGTAAAGTGACATAGATTTGGAGTCTGATGTTGGTAACAAAAAATTCACTTTTAGATACATCTTCATTATGAATGACCTAATGGTTAGTTGAAAAGGCCTACGCTAACCTGCACTACAGTGGGCTCCAAAACCGCAGTAGAATATATTGCCGCTTTAGAGTTAACAAGGGAAGCTTAAGAGTGAATGATCATATTTGATTGAAGATGGGAAAAAAATGTGTACTTGGTTGAGCTAATGGTTGCTTGTAATTAGTAAAAGCATGTGTTCTTGGGCTTCTACTTATCGAGCTGCTACATGAATTGATCCACAAGTTGTCCAACATTAAAATATATATTGGGTTTTAACATATGTTTTCATTTCATTTTGAAGTTAAGAGTGAATGGTCAGATAAAGAAGTCGGCTCTTCTTTCTTTTTTTTTCTTTCATCAAGCTTTGATAGTTATTTAAGAAGATTTCACTAATGAACTCATTTTAGTATGACATAATATATAAAAGTCCTTATAGAGCTTATCTGGAATGAAAAATCCAAAATTAACCACTTGTTATTTTTTAATTGGTTCTTATAAAATTTTAACACACTAAAAACTAATTAGAAAATGACAAGTGACTAATTTTAAGTTATGAGTTTTTGTATAATATGTCATGCTAAAATGAATTTTTGAATAAATATTAAAGCATTGAATGATAATGATATTATTGGCAAAGACCACCACTTTACATACACCTCATCCTTTTTGTTGCACTAGTCCAAATCAAAATCAATCACTTCCAATTTGGACTTCTACATATTTGATTTGATATTCAATTTGGACTTCTCTTTTTGCAAAACATTATCCCTTACCCTTACCCTTAGATTAGATGATTAAGAAAAATAGTTGTGGTCAAATTTCCAGTTTTCTTCTTCTTATTTTTTTTCTCCTTTGCAAAGCTGAATATGTTTTCATTTCAACTTTTTGTAACTAAAATAAGAAAAACAAAGAATTACTTTCCACGCGAAATTCTGTAATGAGGGCCTTATATATGACGCTTAAATGAAGTTCCATCTCTTAATTATTAGATCAAATTAATTAGCCTAATTCAACAATTAAAAAATAAAATCTCACCAAATAATCATATATAAAGCCTGCACTATAAAATGAGTCTACTCTCACACTCCATTTAGACAATTATTTAGTCCAGGCCTGGCCCAAGGTAGGCAGGTCGACAACCCAAGACCCAATGAAGTGTGGACACAAAATATTTAAAATTGGCCCATATAGGAAAAAAATAGAAATTATACTACCAGAATTTTAGACCCAAAAAGTAGGTAGAGTCTAATAATTCTTTTTTTTTATTTTTTTTAAGAGGCCCAACTCTTTTCTTTCTTTCTGTGTGGTCCAAAACTAGTTGTTATATTTACACAATAATAAGAGAAAGTTTATTTATTTTAATAGTTTTTACTTTAAATGTAAGAAGTTCATTTAATAGTGACGAATTTTGTAAAGAATAGGTGTGGTCACCCATAAATGGACAAAGATATAGTTTTTTAGGCCCAAAAGTTTGGACATGTGTCTAGAAATAATAACTTAGTGCATGATCATATATGTATGAACATATTGCAAATAAATTGAGCCGACAAAGTGACAAATGGAGGTAGTTCACTAGAAAATAAAACAAGTGCCCATGTGGCAATATACACCCAAAACTTTAAGATGGTGGCTTTCTTTCTTTCTTTCTTTCACAGCCTAAAATTTGGACCCAAAGAATGAGTTTTGTGATTGGAAGTGGTAAAGTTGGTCATGCCCCTTTTCCTTTTAGGCGTGTTACGTGGTGGCTTCCATTACCATAATCTCTCTCTCTCTCTCTCTCTCTCTCTCTCTCTCTCTAGGTTTTAATGGAGGATGAAATAAGGAACATCAATAATTGACCCATGAGCTGAAAACATAATATAAAAAACCTCCCCCTTTCATACTTCCACGTATTGGAATTTATGAATTTTGGTAGGTGAAAAACATGTAAAGAATCATGCTTATTTACATTATAATAACGATAATGTTGACCTATTAGCTACAAAACAAAACTTAGAACCTTGACAAGGTCATATCACATGATTAGGAGAAGCTTATTTCATTTTTACCACGGGTCAAATATATCTATAATAAAGCTGCACCATTATAATAGGTTAGTCACAATTAAGTATCGAATTCATCATAAATATATACTGTTTTTGTTATAGTCATATACAATGTACACCGAACGTGAGACTTTTTTTAATTAAATAAAAATAAATACCACGAGGTTGAATATAAATAAAATAAAAATGGTCAAATTCAGAAAGTAGTAAAAGTATAAAGATCCAGTGGGCTCACTTAATCCGGCGGTGGTGGAAATTGTATGATTGGATTGGATTGGAGTGAAGGAAGGAGTTTCCATTTTCCAAGAAGACTGATTCAAGTCTTTGCCTCTTGGATTGCTTTTGTGAAAACTGAGTTAATAACAGGTGTGTGTTAAGGTCAGAGAAGAAGACTAGTTTAGGCAAAGCAAGCTTTCTACGTGTCGGCTATCTTTGTTGGAGCATGTCTTTTACTCAGTCCAATTCGTACCTCAAAACATTTTCTTAATCTTATACATATGTCTTTATGGTATACAACCTTTGACCAGATACGTCGCAGTCCATGTTGAAAACGAAATGTGGTGTTGCTTGACAATTCTGAATTCCAAATTTTCTTTCTTTTTCTTCTGTCACGTAAATTCATAAAGGTACTTTGACAAATTTCTTGGAATGTGTTGGAAATGCAGTCTTCAAAAAGTAGTCGTAAAACAAAATACAAGGGTATTTTTTTAGGTTTTTAATGGTAATTATAAAAGTATTAAAACAAAAACAACAAAAAAAAAAAAAGTAGAAAAATTAACTCTTTTTATTTTTATTTTTATTTTATCATAAATGTTCTCTTAGATTTTTGAAATATTTAAATTTGGGCTTCAAAGTTTCAAATCAATAATATTAAAGAAGGTTCAACCTTTGAAGATTGCTCTGTCCGTCGCTTGTATGATTTCCATCTAATGTATCATGCCAGTTGCGATTATGTTGATTTTGTGCTACTACTGTCGGCCTGAGAAGACCACTTCCTTGGCCCACATTGACGGTTGTGTTTTTCTTTCTATTTAGTTTGCATTATTTTCATGTGATTTAAGGTCTGTTCTGCTCGTTTGTGAAAGAGATAAAAACACTTCATGACAACTAAAAGTACTTCTAATAACATTTGGCAGATAAACTTATAAATGTTTCTGGGTTACAAAAGTTCTTTCTAGAAAAGCACCTAATAGTGCTTCTTTTGGAATCATTTCCAAATGCTTCTTCATAGAAAAACGCTTATGAGCACAAGTGTTTTCTATAAAAACATTCTCAAACAATAGTTTCTCACCGACAAGGAGATGGATTGATACTTAAAATTTGTTATTTAATACATTTTTTAATTAGCTATGAACTTTTTCTAGTTCATAAAAAGGTTAAATTCTTAAATTCTAAACTTACCTTATTCTTGGGTTTCATGTCCACCACTTGTTTTTCTCCAAAACTAATTCATTGAGTTAATTGGCATCGGTAATACATTGCTTAACAAATCTTTCTCTCTCGTGGAAACTCCTGGAAGAAAAGAAATTGCGGGCCGAGAGTTGTTATAGCAACTGCTGCAAAATTAGCTTCACAAAAAATGTGCCTGACTTACTTAACGAGGACCTCCTGAGAAAGATAATTAGTTTGGATTAGTTTAGGAGAGAAATATAATCGGTTATGATTGTGCGTCAATTCGAAACCAATACAATTTAGTCAATGCGTATTCGATTAAATATAGATTAGACTACGATTTTTTCAATCCAATCCAATCATATTAGATGTTTAAATCTAATTCGATATGATCCAATTGATATTGGATTGAATTGGATGATCGATTTTAATAATGAAAAAAGATTAATGAAATATTAATAGACGTAAACATAAAATATAAATGAAATACTAGAGAAAATTGTTTAGATTATATAATACATTAAACATAACTCCATTAAATGATTTAAAATATTTATAACCTTTTCAACTACAAATACCTATAAGAGCAAAATAAGCATAAAACTAACTAAATTAGATTTGATTAGATTCTCATGAGCAAATATGTCATTCGATCCAATCGTGTTGATTTTGAAAATTACGGATCCAATTTAATCCGCCAAATCATCGAAACTAATTGAAATGGGGTTGGATTGGATTTGATCAGTCAGTTTGAGCGGATTGGATTGGATCTTGTACACCCCTATAATCGGTGAACATTTAAATGGATTTCCAATTATTAAATTATTTTTCTTTCTTATAAGAAATAATTAAAGCATAGACTAATTATGTGTTTAACTTTTTAACACATGGTATAATCCTAAGGGAGAGGTAAGACAATAAGGAATCTTAGCACATGGACTAGGTCAATAATCATTAACAATGCTCACTAATTAATACGTATGTTTTTAATTCATTTATATAGTCAGTTAATGGCTGACTAAATGCAGAGCCTAATCCTTTTACATAATCAAACTCTTGGTTCTGTTTGTCATTTTCAAAGCGGATTTTGTTATTGGCTTTTGTATGAGAGATTGTACTTAGTTGTTGTACTGTATATTATTCTCTCAGCTTCATCCTCTCCTTTGACCAAATGATAGGCAGGCAACAACTTTATCCTTCATTGCCTCGAATTCAAGCCAATGATTAAGGGCCCCCAAGCCCCCAAATTTATGTGTGCATATGAACTTGGTCATGAAATGGGTGTGAAAGGGATATAACTCTTCGTCTAAATAATCGAACAAAAGGAACACCCGAAATATAGATTTTAAGAAAATAATAAAAAAGGAACAAAGGGCAAGGAGAATAAGTTTTTGTTGTTGTACCAACGGGTCCCATAGAAGTTTACTATGTCCAAATCATGCACTGATATTGTCCTCATCTTAATCACCTAAGAGAAAAAATACCCAATGGATCTTTAGGTTTGAGGTTTTAACTTAAAGGACCTATGTGCAATTAGACCAGTTATATTTGAAATGTAGATTATTGGTGTATTCTCCGATGTGGGACTTACACATCAACAATCTCCACTTTGGCGAGATCCAAGTCAAGGTAACCGGCCCATTATAACAGTTACACTTTTTAAGGATGACACGGTTGCCGCAACTCCACCTTTTACGACAAGGATTTTCTTGAGCCTTGCTAGGAGCCTTTGCTCCACCTAAGCCTAGGATTTCCTTGAGCCTTCGCCCTTGCTACACTAGCCCTTACTCTACTAGCCCGCTCCACATTTCTCTACCGGTCAAGGATTTTTGTTTGAGTCGCCTCCTTGATCATGTCAATGGCCTATGGACCTCTAAATGTGTGGTTTTAACTTAAAAGGCCTCGGTGCAATTAGAAGTGGACGAGCTATATTTAAAATGTAGATTATTGTTGTATTCTTTGATGTTAGACTTACACACCATGACTTATATGGATACCTACACCAACATTAGATAGGTCCTATTTGAGCAAAACTTTTGTCTCAATTCATATGTAATTTAGGCTTTTTCCTTCTTTTTTAAACTCAAGTATCTTTTATGAGATTTGAGCAAGTGAGATTTGATCATTGTGACTCCGGAGAAATGAGAGATTTAACCATATTTTTAAAGGGCATGATAGTAATTAAACCTTAAAAAAGAGTAACAAAAAAGATATATGAAATCAAAGTAACATTGCCTTGATTTGAACAAATTTCTACAAATGATTTGATCTAATTTTTTCTTTTCATCTTAGAATGAATTTTTGAATTTGAGACATCTTTCAAAAAAATGGAGCGAAATACCACTAAACCAATAACTAAAAGGAGAAAAATATTTTGGGCGTATGAGACATGAAGGATTACAAAACTTAAGTTCTAGGATAATTATTGTTTGGTACTACATCCAAACCCAAAACTTGTTCCAAATTTCAAACACTAACATAAGCATATTTCATAATCCTTGAATGTTTTTATTTCAATTATTTCAAAGCTTTTAGGGAAATTCCTCCTCAATATGCACTTAGTTCTCTATCGCATTAAGTTTACTTTTAACTAGCAACACAAGCTAGTTTCAATTCAACTTTACTGTTATTTTTTTCTTTGTCATTATCTCTCGAGGTAGTTTAAAGTCGTGAGTAAATCATGAATTCGGATTAAGATAGGTGAATTGTTTGATTCCTTCCCAACCAGAAGAAAAAGAAAAGCTAATATCATAGGATCTCTCGTCATTGATTACCATGGCAACAAGTGACAACTCATTGACACAACCTTTTTCCAATGTGACCTTGTCCTACTACCCCCGAGACATGCGCTTTGTGTGTGTGGTTGATTAAGACTAGACTAACCTTGTGATGCAACAGGTTAATGGGAGATCACCAACTTTAATTAAACAAATTCCCTTTCATTTCTTAATTTAGCAATTCTTGTTAGTGGATGGTTGGGCCACCTAGGTATAATGTGCTAGGGATTAGTTAAATCATGTAAAGGGTGTTTAATTTCTAAAATAATAATTAATTAATTAAAATAATATTTATTTTTATATGGGTTACCGACTATCCATGAGATTCCCAATGGTGGTGGTGTCGTTGGCTTGTTGCTAGTTGGTGAGGATAGTTTTTGTGTGATGATGATGAGGCTGCTTCCTCTGCATGATTGCATAGTTAAATGACTTTTGCTTAAGCTGTGAGCTTTGGCTTAATCAAAGTGGATTAGCTATTGAAAATAAGATTCCTTAAGGAGTCAGCCACTAAGAATGTGACAGAAGCGAATAAGAAAGAGCACAAGGACATGGTTTCTTTTGGCATAAATCTTTATGGAACAAGTATTTCCTAATTGGTTAAATTTCTCCTTTGGGATTAAGATTTCAGCCACTAGGGAAAAATGAAAAGTACCAAATTTTTGTTGTTGTGTCATTCTAGTTTTATTTTTGTCGAAAGTTGATGTAACATATTTTTACATCAGTTATTAAATAGTGATTTTTTTTTTGTCAATCCCCTTTTATCTTTATTAATTTATCTATGTTTACTTTTTCGAACAAAAGAGTGATATTTAATTATAAATTGGGAGTAAGTACTAGGGTTTGGCATTTCTACCGAAAAATCGATCAAACTTACTGAACTAAATCGGTTAGTGCAAATCTATTAAGGGACAAACGGGGTTGGGTGACCTCATGGACATCGGAAAATTGGTTGTTGAGGTCCTCCGTCGACCTCATGGAGTGCGACCCTTGCATGCTCACAACATGTTCGAAAAAGGGATGGCAATCTAGGGATGAAAATTTTCTATACGGGTTAGGGTCTTCGAGGGGCTTCAATCCTATTGAGTCGGGTATGAATGAAGAATATAAATTAGGTATGGGGAAATTTTCGGGTATGATCTTTGGGGTGAAGCAGGGATGGTATTTTAATCCCCAACCTAAATCTACCCCGTTTAAAATATATATGTATATATTATTTATTTTTTATATGAATATTTTGTTACGTGACAGCTGTGTCCATCACTCCCACCAAATTTTATATTCTGCATATTATATTTTATATTGAATTAAATAACATAAAAAATGTAAGTCTAGGACAAAACTTTTGTTCTTTTTATTCCTTATTCTAACTTACTTTTTTATTACAAAAAAGAGAAAACCCTAAGAAAAATTCCTTATTCTAACTTACTTTTTTATTACAAAAAAGAGAAAACCCTAAGAAAAAGTCTTAGCTCCTCCCCTCTTTGGTATCTTGTCATCCCTTCTTTTCTCCTTCTCTCTCTTTTTCATTAAGATTGTTAGTTTATTTTGTGATGTGGAAGTAGTCGCTGTGAAACGATGTCGTCGCCATGATATAGTCATCGTATTTTGGCCCACGTACACAAGAAGTTGCCTCCCTTCAATATAATTTGGAGCTCTAAAAAGGGAAAGATGTCATGTTGCGTTGGGTTCAGATTTAGCCAGTGCAGGACTATAAGTTTAGCCAATATGGCCCTATGATTTTCTTCAGGCTGTCCGAAAGATGTAAAGCGGTTTTCATGTTTCTTAGTTTTGTTTTAAACTAATAATTTTCAACAATTCATTCCCACGAAGACGAGGACGAGGAATTCATAATTTCAATATTACTAGTATGGAGGCGGAAATAGAAAAAGAAAACTTAATCCTATGAATGAGAATGAGAATGAGAATAACATATCCATCTCCTATTCATCCCATTGCCATCTCTAAACCTACCCTATAGTTACCAAAACTGTTGGAAGCTTTCTTTTTTAGTAAGTAAAACTCTTGGAAGCTATGATATGCCTAATTAGCCTTGTAATTAATTAATCGTAGTCAACGATCCATGTGCCATGATAACAAAACAGGTCCACGAATCAATTAGAGTGGCCCTACTTGGCTGAGTATCCAAATGGAATTTTTAACATTTGGCAAAAAAAAGGGCAAAAAAAAGGGAATTTTAAACATCCACATCAATATAAATTATTTGTTTGTTTTTTTTTCTCGTCACTGTTGAAAATCACTCATTAATTCACAAACCTTTTGGAATATGTTAATGTGGGTCTACTTCAATGCTGAAGACTTCCCCTTTTTCTTCTCTCTGACCAGGTTGGACTTGAAATTCTAAAACGGCAAAAACCCATTTAACTTCCAAGCTTGCCGCTTTTGGGCATTTGTGCCTTTTCTTAGGGATACTTAGATGTTAAGTTGTTAACCCGTTTTTGGTCAACTTGCCACTTCTTTTTTTCCCCTTCCCTGCTTGGCTACTTGTTCATGCAAATCCATTTATGGTAAATAAATGTGGTATCAAACCCAAAAGGATGTGAATGCTTAGGACAAGCAACTAGTAGTCTAGTACAGTGACGACAATGTTTTACAGTGGTTGTTTTCACACCATAAAATAAAATTATAAAGCATAATTTAAGGGAAAAGAGAGGGAAGGAGAGGGGAGAGAGGCCATCGACCCCCAAGTCAGGTGGCGGCTGGGGTTTCTTTCCTTAGAGTTCTCTCTTTGCTTAAGACGAATTAATAGTACTAAAAAAATCATCACATTTTGTGACTACACTACATTAGCTAACTCCGTTGTTATAAGAATACAACCACATATTATAACCAGTCCATGTGTTATAATATGAGTAAGTATTTATTGATATTGTATCCAAAAAATGAAAAATATCAATCTTATTGTTCATTCATATTATAACACGTGAATTGATATTATGTGACCGTATTTCAATACTACACAATACTTTTTAGCATTATTGTTGCCCTAAAAAACTTGAATTTTGGAATCATAATCAACATGAGCTTTGTATATGGACAGGATTTTGAAGGAGGGGAATATAAATGGTTGAAACAAATGAAGATTCTGGATCTCTTTTCCCCTTTTAGTTCTTTAAATTTTTTACTTAAGGACAAAGGCTGGCTGGTTTCTTACTTTTCATTGATGGTGGTCCATGGAAAAAGACTATTTGTACTCCAAACAATAACATGAATGAATATGATACGCATTACGCATTACGCATTACGCATACCCTGAAAGAAATCTCAAGGAAAAGACTTGAAAGCTCCTCAACTGAATTCCCACTATCCATACATCCATCCATCACCAGGGCATTTTCGTCATTTCAACACAACCAGAATCATTACCCCACCCAAAACGCTGCCGTTTCTTCACACAACAATCGCAGCGAAATTCCAAATATACCCTCACCCAATACAAAAGTGAGCTGTTCAAAAGCGAGTCGTCCACCACCACTACACACGCAAAGTAGTAAAAACAGGTTGAGTAAAATCCGTGATTCGATAGGGTCATTAACTGCGGCATTTCCTTGAAATATTCTTTTTTGAAAAGGACTTTTTTGTCACTTACGTGGCTTGTGGTCAAGCCAAGCTGAGCCGATGACCTGTTTGACACGTTTCCAAGTCTTTGACATAGTGTAACAGCCGAGCCGCCATTAAGACCAAGACCTACGCCTTGAGTCCATGTGTAAATAAATATATAAAATAAGAAATATAATTTAAATTAATTTTCTTATTCAAAGGCTTCGTTTTCGCTGACTGTGGAAAACTAATCATTAGGCCAACCTCCGCGTAACAAAAGCTCAAGGCGCAAGTAACCAATAGCATTAGGAGAGAGAAAAACTAGCCCAGAGAGTGACCGGAAACCGTCCATGGTTTTTCTAGTTTTTTTTTGTTGTTGCCAAACAATAGAATATTTGTAAAATATTTTTACTACGGGTGAATACATATCAGGAATTTGGTATAAAAATATACAAATGAGAAAAGTTACATGTGAACGAGATTTGCATATGAGTTAACGAAATGTAATAATGCTATTCCCCACAATGAGATTAGCTAGAACTAGTAATCGAACTTAACAATTCATGCGAGTGGAACCTAAAATAAAAATCAACTAAAGACTAGTTGATTTTTCTAATTTTTCTGAGAGAGCATAAATAAGGTTCTCTTCTCGTGAGAGAACGAAAACGGGAAAAACTGGGACCGGTCATCTGGGCGCGTGAAACCTGCACTAACTGCCAGCTATTCCAGCTCTGGCACCACCCACAGTAATATACAAACAGCCAGAAACCGCAGTCTTATCCACGTCCACGTGTCTTTTTGGGCTCAAATCGTACCGCCACGTGTCGAGTCCATCTTGTTGTTCGGAACTACGTTTGGTCACGCATGAGGGTAGTTAATCCACTTACACGGAAGTGTCTTGGTGCCTCCCTTGTGGAAAGGCCCGCGCAATGTCGAAACCGACCCTCACCTTCCGTGGAAAGTGGGCAACCAACCGAGGACTAAAATGTCTTTTAGCGCCAAAAAGGCTAACTAACTGGAAGGTAGGTGTAATTGGTCTTGTGCAACGAGGAAGTTTCAACGATCAAGTACATGCATACGGGAATTTCAGACTCTGTATTCTTGTCAAATCTGAGCCGTCCAAATCAAGACCTCGTAACCCAATCAACGGTCAAATTTCCGCCTTCTGGTACTTGTTGAGACTCAGGCTTTTACACACGTGATAATTTCGTCTTTCCTGTAACTCTCTTTTTCTCTGACCCAAACAGCAACCAGAACTCTTCGATAACACCGTTCTCCGAATAGACTAAAATACCCTTCCTCTAAAGCATTTATTCCCTCCTTTTTTTACCCCAACCGAAGTTCTTTCCGGGGTACTGTCGTGATAAAAAGAAAAACGGAAGGCTTCCAGATCCAGCGAAACGCGCGAAGAGAAGTAAAAACGCGTTTTGGCCGGCTAGCGTTTGGTTGAACCACCTAACAACCACCACTTTGGTTCACACAAACTTTCTATTTTCTCATTAAAATATTTAATATGCTTCAATTATTTTTTCAAAAACAAATTTGAGAAAAAATTAAAAAAAATTAACTTGTAATTAATTTCCCTTTTTATATTTATTTCCTTAACCAATCCAGTTTCCTAGTGAGAACAGACGAGACTCAATAAAAGCGTTTAATATTTTACGGCTATAAAACTATAAATTATCCTCCTCGAAGACCTTTTTCGGTTTCTTTCTTTAGCCCACCCTCTCTTTCTTTCTCTTTCTCTCTCTCTTCTCTTTCACTATTTCTCTCTCCCTGCTTTTTGCCGGGAAGCTTCCTACGTCGCCGGAAAACCGCTTTGCCTCCGGCGAGTAGCATCCATCTTCTGCCGGAAAACCGCTGTGTCTTCCTCTCTCATCGACTGTCTTCGAACTTGTTCCTGTTTTTTCGTTGACTCGGTGGTTGGAGGCTTTGGATCTCTGATTTCGAAGCTTTACGTTGCCGTTTTGCACGTTTGGTGAGAATGTGGGTTGCCTGGTTCTCGTTCGAGGCTTGCTGTTGATTGGCCGTGGCTGGGATTGTGATCTAGGGTTTGGTTCTCCGATTTGGATTCGGTTTCTGCGGTTTTTGTTTCTTATCCTTTGTGTGTTGCGGTGAACAAAGACGGAGGCGTACAAAGAGCGTCTTCGGAATGAGATGGTGTGTTTTGCTTTGTTCTCTTAACATTCTTATTTTATTTTCTTTTATGTTCTGACTTTTTTTTTAAATTTTCTATTATTCTGTTTCAGCGTTCAGATCTTGTACATTGCTCTCACTTTTTCTGCAATGCTTATATTTATTTATTTTCTCTCTTCTATTTTCTAAAAATTGATGTCAAAAAAATTGCCTTCTGCATTCGTGTGATTCACGATACGCATGAATGGCTGGAATGCCTTTTAGGAGTAGAGTTTTTTACTAAATTTTCATTGATTTTTTCTACGGAAATTTTCATTGATTTTTTCTACGGAAAATTTCAATTCAGTTTTGCTAGTAATTATAGTTTCTGGAGGGGTTGCGATTTTCGGGGGTGTTTATTATTACTTTTTTGTTTCTAGATTTTTATTTGTTTTTCAGTTCAGTTTTTAATGCTGCTGTAATATTTGGGTTTCGCTAATGATGAACTTAACAGAGAGTTCAACAGTTTGACTGCATATTATTGTTGGGGTTTGAAGATATTAAGGAGTTTCTTTAGGAAATTTTTTGATAATGTCTATTGGGGTCTTTAGCTTTCCCTCTGTTTTTCCTTTTCCTATATGTATTGTTTCTAAGTTTGAAACTTTTTACATGGATCGTCTTAAATTGCAACCGTGATTATGACATGCGTTTTCAAATGTTGTTGATCATGTGATTTACATAAAGTGATTGTAGTTTTATGTTCAGTGCCTTATAAGGATGGTTAAATTCAGAACTGATTAAGCGGAGCATGGCATGCAATTCGTCGGCTGTTATATAAATATTAGTTTAGGCTTATGTTTGCATGGGTTCATTGTATATCATGTATCTTTTGCTAATGTAGTAGACTGTCTTTGTTTCTCGTTCTATAGGGTTTCAATAGATTGACATCATAGTTTTCTTCGATGTAGCAAAGGTTGTGGGTAGGCACTGATAAGAGAATTTTGAGGCAGGCAGTTTTGGTTTTTCTGTTTTTATTATGAAAATTCATCAAACGAAACATTACAGATATAAGCACATAATCTGACCATACCGTGTTGAACTTTTATGTGGCTGAGTTTGTTGAATAATTTTTGGATCATGACTTCTAGGAAAGAGTGGTGTTGTATGAACTTATGCATGCATGAACTGAATTCGTTTCACATTTCATATTTTGTAATTCAAGTACATGACCTAGCTGTTTGTTTAACAGGTGGAAGGAAGGGTTTGTTTGTCCAAAGAGGCCAAAAATGGATTAGAAATTCTGAAGCGTAGAAGGCTTCAGCGTATGAGATCGGAAACTGGTACCGAGCCTGTAAAGTTAACTAATATGATGGCTCGAAGCGGAGGGGATGCTTTAAAAGCTTCAGCTTCCTGTGGTATTAGATTACAGGGAGGTTCCGACCCAGTTTCTCTGTCCAGTGGTGCTTCGCATGGAAAAGATCTTTTTTCGAAGCGTAGGGTGGATAAGTTTGAAACAGGTGATCTAGACTGGACTGAGAAAATTCCTGAGTGTCCTGTATACTATCCAGCAAAGGAGGAGTTTGAGGATCCTTTGGTTTATTTACAGAAGATAGCTCCGGAAGCTTCAAAATATGGTATGCTATTTGAACTGATTGACTGTGTATGTTTTCTTTTCTTACTATTGTCCTCAAACATTTGAATTGATTGACTGTGTATTACATTTGTGATTTTGATACGTGTTTGGTGGCTGGTATAGACATGCACATGAGTTTGTGCAGCTCACCACCTGTGTATGAACATTTTGACATCCTTAAACCAAATGCAAGTGTTTGTTTTCTGTTAATGATGCAAAAGAGAAAGATGTTATTATGGACCTACTGAGACCCATCTAATGCTAGCCGACTAAAGATTTAGTGTTCTTTTTTAGTGCTTTTTGGATTGATACAACTGATTTATTTATCCTAGAAAAGTAGTCCCGTCTGTAGTCAGTTCATGTAATATTGACTTTGTGCAAAAAACCCTAAACCAGTCATTATATGCAAAAGTTTTCTTTGCCATCGCCATATGTTATTGAATAATGTTACTAATCTCTTTCCTGTTTCATGTAATACAGTATCTTTTGGAGAAATATCGTGATTATTTTTTTCTCAATGAGCGGAATATGACCAACTTTTCCCTTTCTAACCTGCAATGTAATGTTCAGGTATATGCAAGATTATATCCCCTTTGAGTGCTTCTACTCCAGCTGGGGTTGTATTGATGAGGGAGAAAGCAGGTTTCAAGTTCACAACTAGAGTACAGCCTCTTCGTCTTGCTGAGTGGGACAATGATGACAAGGTCACATTTTTCATGAGTGGAAGGTGAGAATTTCCACTAATTGAAAATTTTTATTCATTACTTTATCATGTCTTCAGTTTTTTGAAGGCGTTTAATTTTACAGAAATTATACATTCCGTGATTTCGAGAAAATGGCGAACAAAGTTTTTGCTCGTCGATATTGTAGTTCTGGTTCTCTTCCTGCCACGTACATGGAAAAAGAATTTTGGCAAGAAATTGCTTGTGGAAAGACAGAAACTGTTGAATATGCATGTGATGTAGATGGCAGTGCCTTTTCGTCTTCTCGCAGTGATCCGCTTGGAAGTAGCAAATGGAATTTAAAGGTGTTCATTCTGCCAATCTTTCTCTCTTTTTATCTGTTCTGTAGGTGGTTGATATATCTCAGAGTCATTCCATGTTCAGTTTCTAATGCGCCTAAAGTGATGTCGAGTACACGACACGAAAAAAAGTACACATTAGTGGTGTGCATCTCAACATGGCCCAATCCAACCCTAACTGTAAACAGGAAGGCATAAGAGTACTGTTGCCAAAATGCCTTTGAGGCTGTTATTATTATTAAGAGAAAGAGTGTTTTTCCTCCTTCAAATTGAAGGATCGTTCTGACTTTGTACAGATTGAGTTTACTTGTGCTCCATTTTTTCTCTCTTTTTTTTAACCTCTTATTTTTTTTTTCTCTTAAGAGTAATATTCTCATTTGTTCACTGTATGTGGTGACATGCATGTTAACTGATTCACCCACTTTCGTGATTTCAGAATCTTTCAAGGTTACCCAATTCCATTTTGCGTCTTCTGGAAACTGCAATTCCGGTAATGAGACTACTTCTGTAAGCTCTTTTGCATTATTTATAGCCTGTATCCCTTGGTTACTTATGTTTGGTTTATAACAGGGCGTAACTGATCCCATGCTATACATTGGAATGATATTTAGTATGTTTGCTTGGCACGTGGAGGATCATTATTTGTACAGGTATATGTCACTTTTGAATCTCAATAGGGCAAGAATGTGTTCCCTTTCATATTCTAAGAATTATTGTTAATTATATTCTTATAACTTTTATTTCGTATGGCAGTATTAATTATCATCATTGTGGTGCATCCAAAACCTGGTATGGAATTCCTGGTCAAGCTGCTCTGCAATTTGAAAAGGTAGTCAAGGAGCATGTGTACACGCATGATATCATATCAACCGATGGAGAGGATGGAGCTTTTGATGTATTATTGGGGAAAACAACTTTGTTTCCTCCAAATATTTTGTTGGAACACGATGTCCCTGTCTACAAGGCTGTGCAAAAGCCAGGAGAGTTTGTCGTTACTTTCCCTAGAGCATACCATGCTGGATTCAGTCATGGTAGGCTTTCTATTTTACTTTTCCCCTTCATATTACTATCCCTCTTTGTCTGTCTTATTTTTCTTTGCTTTAGAGAAATGTGGATATAATACCTTTTTACATTGTAAATATAGGTTTCAACTGTGGTGAGGCAGTCAACTTTGCAATTGGTGATTGGTTCCCTTTAGGTGCCATTGCTAGCCGTCGTTATGCGCTTCTTAACAGGATGCCCCTGCTTCCTCACGAAGAACTTCTGTGTAAAGAAGCCATGCTTCTGTACACAAGTTTAGAACTTGAAGATTCTGAATATTCATCTGCTGATTTGGTCTCCCATCAATGCATTAAGACTTCTTTTGTTAGATTGATGCGCTTTCAGCATCGTGCTCGTTGGTCTTTAATGAAGTCAGGCGCATGCACTGGTGTTTTACCAAACTCCTACGGAACCGTTCTCTGCAGCCTGTGCAAGCG
Source organism: Prunus persica (assembly GCF_000346465.2). Taxonomy (NCBI): domain Eukaryota; kingdom Viridiplantae; phylum Streptophyta; class Magnoliopsida; order Rosales; family Rosaceae; genus Prunus; species Prunus persica. The sequence goes on along the minus strand of NC_034013.1, from coordinate 3,391,784 downwards.
CGATTGCTATGTAGCTTACATTAATTGCAACTGTTACATGCATCCTGTGTGCCTTCGACATGGTATGCCTTCTTCTATGTGAATAAACTTTGTGAAGTCTTGAACTACTCATCTCAGACTTGTATGGAATGTCCTTGAATTGTCCCATTCATAGTGATACATACATATATATTATTTAAAATAAAATATATGTTTCACGAGCATAGTTTAAAATTCATATGGATAGTTAAGCAGACTCTTTTAACTTAAATCATGTAGTTGCTAATTGGGATTTTGTTGTTCAATACAGAGGCAAAGTCTCTTGACTTCTCATGTGGAAGCAACCCTATTCTCTTTTTAAGAGAGGAGATAACAGAACTGGAAGCTGCAGCCAGAAAGTTTGAAATGGAAGATGGTATGTTAGAGGAGATAAAAGGGCTTGGTGAAAATGGCGATGACTATTATTCGTATCCGTTAATCTCGTTTCAGAGCACTGAAGAGAAAGGATACTCTCCTTATTGTGAGATAAAATTTGAGTTGAATCCTAAACTTACTGGCACAACTCATTATCGGTCACAAGAGCCAGAACCTGGTTCTCATGGTCAGCCCATGTTGAGTTGCGGTGCAAAATGTTCAAGTCCTGCAGTGTCAGATGGTTCCCTTTCATGTGCTGCATCAACTCTTTGTTCTCTTTTAGAGCCTCGTGAGAGCTTATCAGCACCCAATAATGTAAGATATTGCTGTGTTTGCTTAATGTGGCTTCCTTTTTGTATTCTAGTGCATAATGTTCGTTCACTAAGTAAATTTGCTCTGCAGTAGGTTTAAGACAACTTTTAGTGGATTGAAAAGCAATTTTCTGAGTAACTAAAGTGTAATGTAGTGTTCATATGTTTCCTGGCAGGTACAGGGAAATGCTAACACTAACACAGGAGCTCTAAATTCTAAAAGGCTTTCTGAAGAATTAGCGCGCAGTACGTATGAGTCTTCTCAGTCCTCTCCATCATACAATGAATGTTCTAGTGCGCGCCCAAGAAATTGTAATGGATCAGAGGTTAGGCCTGTTGTGGATCAAGGCAGTGATGATTCTGATTCTGAGATCTTTAGGGTTAAGCGCCGCTCATCATTGAAGGTGGACAAAAGAAGTGTAAATGATATCTCGTCATCAAAGCATTCTGAGAACCAGGTAAAGTTCATGGAGACATGTACTTCTAATTTCTGATGCATGCGATTAGTTATCATGATTCTTTGATTTCTGTTTGTGCTGTGCGACTTCACAACTTATGGTTTTCAATTACTGGAAAAAAGCAGGGTTTTAAGCGACTGAAGAAACTGCAAGCTGAAAGATGTGGGCCATCGGTCCCACAGTATTCTTGCAGCACTGGTGAATCAACTAGGTTTCTTACAACTAGTACTTACAAAGGAGTTTCTGAGAGTGCTCCTATGGAGGGCAGGTTTTCCAGAGGAAGTACCGTCGTCCCTAGAGGAAGTACAGTTCCCATCTCTATCAAGTTTAAGAAGTTGGCCAATGAAGAATCGGTTAGTAGACAGCGAGAACACCACAGAAAGGATAGATACCACCAGCTTGAGTCGGGAAAGAGACGGAGGGGACCACCGCCAATAGAGATTGGTCCGAAGCACCTTAAAGTCAAAGGCCCGTCATTCCTAGGGTCAGAGAGCAGCAGCAGGTTAAGTTAAAGATTAGATTGCTAGGAGGAGGAAGAGCCAACTATCTGGTTGGCCTGCCTACCCTGTAGAGAGAGCATGATCATAGAACCTGACCTTGACCTTGCTAACTACAATTTCATCTTCTCTAACGGGGATCTAACAACACGGGTAAAGCTAAAGATTTGATTCTGGGAGCAGTGACAACAAATTATTAACCTAGGATAAAAAAATTCACATTCTTTGTGCAGGCCCTGAAATTGGGGCAATTTGCACAGTTGGTGATTCTTGAGGTTCTCGGGCCGGGGTATTTTTCCATCTTTGGCAGGAGAACCTTCTTTCCTGCAAAAGCTTAAACAGAGTAGAGATTGGGTTAGTGGAATTTCCATGTAAATTTGTTTTTGTTAATCAGTCAGCCAGTTGGTTCAATTCTTGTGAGTGAAGTGGGTATTCCCACTCATCTTCTCTCACTACAACTATTCTCTCGCTGCTTCCTTTTATTATTATTACAGGTTCTTTATTCTTTTTTGTAACCTTGACAACTAGTTGAATAAAATGCAGAGAAAATGCCTCTCTCTCTCTCTCTCTCTCTCTCTCTCTCTCTCTCTCTCTCTCTCTCTCTCTCTCTGTGTGCTTGTATTTTAGTTATTGTTCATGGTTGTACCTCTCAGATTTGGGGTTCCAATGCAAATCGACAGCAGTCTTTGGGTTTTTGTTTTCTCTCACGTTCTTTGTTCTTCTTCACGCCTCCTTTTATGACCAAATTCTTAGCAATACTAAAAATGTGGTTTCTTCTGATTCATATGCCTCTGGTTTATCAAGTTTCAATGAGATTTAAGGGGTCCTTGCTTGGGGTCAATTCCTCACTGTTTCGGAAAGAGCCCCGGCGATGATAGTCGAATTGATCGTCCTCTGGAACGGTGTAAAGCATATCTTAAGCTATTTTTGCGAAACAACATATATGGGTTTGTTTTATTCAAATGAATTTTCCAAAGCCCAAAAACTTGTTGGATAATAGGATTCAGATGTATATATGATCCACAAGGCTGCGACCTGCCTTCGTTGCCAACTCTTTGAAATATTCAAGACTGTCCTTGTGGTCTAAATTAAAAATCAGAATGGGCTGAATGAATTGATTGGGTTGCACAAGGCTTGGATTTCTGGGAATATTGAAATTCCATAGTGTGTCATATGAAATGAGGGCAGAATTCACACAAATAGCTAAGAACCAAGGCATTTTTGCTCTTGGGAGGCATGGGTGAGTTTTCTTTTGGGTTTAATTTTTGCCCTCGACAGTGAGTTCTAATTTTAGGGCGAGCCCAATGGTAGGCTCTACAAATGATGGATGGAGCCCCATTTAGAGCTTCAGTGGAATCTTTTGAGTTGTAAAAGAATCTTTCCACAATGAAGGCTCTATATTTGGAGCTCTAAATGTTTTAATTTTATAATTTACATGCTAAATTTTTTTGTTGGAAACTTATTTTGTGTTTATGGATGTTTGTGTTATGTTAATTTTTCTTAATGAATATTTCAATAAAAAAAAAAGTAAAATTTGGATGAGATTCTGAAAAATAATATAAATTGAAAGCAGACACAAGGAAACAACAAACAGAAAAAAAAAATTACAAAAAAAAAAACAAAAAATAACAGCATCAACACTTGGCAGCCTATAAAAAAAATAGAAGCAAAAAGGGGGCTGCCAAGGAAAGTAAAAAAACACAGGTCAGCTAGGGGTGGACGCGGTCTGGTTCAGTTCGGTTCTCACTTCAAATCGAAACTGAAATCGAAACTATTTAACCGGTTCGGTTTGATCCAATTTCGATTTTGAACCGGATTATTAATTTATTATTATTTTAAATAACTTATTTTTTTGGCTCAAAAAATTAACAAATAATCCAATTCATACATTTAGAATTTTTTTGAAGTTGAACTTGGAAAAATAGTTATTATAAAATTTAAAATATGACATTAGATTTTAAAATTTTGTAAAAATAAAAAAAAATATTTATGACTGGTCTGGTTCAGTCCGGTGCGGTGTAAAACCGGAATCGAAACCGGTTGGGTCTGATTTGTTGACTTTTTTGGTCAACCGATTTTTTTTCCTGTTTTTTTTCACCGGTTCAGTTCGGTGTTCTGATTTTCGATCCCGATGCCCACCCCTAAGGTCAGCCATTGGATCAGTCAAGGAAAGCAGACTTTCTGAAGTGTTGATTTTTTAAAGACCCAACTTAAAGTATCCACAATAGGATCCCTAAACTACCTCCTTAGCTAAAATTTAGGGAGAAATTGAAAAAACTCACCTCCAACCATGCTCTCTATCCAGCTCCTAAAATAGGGAGACCTCTAGGAGCTCCTAAATATGAGGAGAGAGAAAGTATTCCTAGTGACTCCCTATAATTAAATGCTTATATATGTAATATTATTTTAAGCATTTATTTAATGCCAACTATTTTTTATTATTGTTTTTGTGTCTACACTTTATTCAAAAATTGAATTAAAATTTATTAAAAATATTTATGACTCTTTAGACTAGGGAGTATGGTTGGAGTTGAAATTTTATAGAGAGCTCCTAAAATAGTTTTCTAGTATTTTTAGCTAAATTTTAACTGAAAAATAGAGAGCATGATTGTAGATGCTCTTACTTCTATTAGGGATGACTTTCTGAACCCAGGTGCTACCTTTTAAAGCCCAAGGGTGGTGCAGCCCCATTTAGAGCCTTAATTGGGCTTGCTCTTAGGAAATTTTGGTATGTGACTTTTACTTTCAAGAATATCTAGTCAATACCTATGGTTTGTTTCAAGAATTTACAGAATTATGGTTTGATTCATTAAAAGGACAATCGTTTCAATTTTGATGGATTTGACTTTTTTTTTTTTTTGCTACCCTAAAAGTTTAGGGGGAGATTGGTTACTCTCACCACCAGCGCCAAGCATACCCACAACTCCAAACCGGAAAGACTTATGATGGACTTGACATTCAAAGTTTCATTTTGTGTGTATTTCTATCAAGCCTTCCTTTGTTATGTAGCTTCCCTTTTTTTTTTTTTGGGGGGGGGGGGGGGGGGGGGGGGGGGGGGGGGGGGGAAAAAAAAAAAATTTTTTTTTTAACCCCCAAAAAAGGAAAAGGCAAAAAAAAACATTTTTTTCGCAAAAAATTAGAGACAAGAAACTTTAAAATAAAAAAAAAAAGGGGGGGGGATTCTCCCCCCCCCTTTTTTTGCCCCCCCCCCCCTCCTTAAAAAAGGGGGTGTAAAAAAAAAGGGGGGGTGAGTGGCAAAAAAAGATGTGAAGAAATTAAAACCAATAACACTGCGAATTCCATGCAATTGAGAAAATTAAACATTGTTTTTTTGTTTTTTATTTTTTATTTTAATCAAATAGAAACTTCATTAGATAAGCTTTAACAGTTCAATCGAAGACATCAACAAGACAACTAAAATACCAATCCCAAGAGGGCAACAAACTAATATGATACAAGCAAAACTAACACGAACAATAGTCGCACTAAAACTACTAGCCCACATCACCACAATTAACCATAACCCCAAATAAAGCCCACAAACCCAACATAACCAAAACTCTAAAACAACCCATGAGCCTAGACGAACCCTATCACCACCACCTAAAGAAGCGCCGTCACGGCCACACATACCACTGCATTTATAACAGATCTAGGAAAAATATGATTTTCAGCAATCTACCTGCTCATAAGAGCGAACAAATAAATGAAAACAACAATCTTGCCAAAGAACAATTGGGCGATTTGCAGCAACCTCCGTCAAAGACAATGTAGAATCAAATTTAGAGAATATGAGCGGCATTAGGGAGCGGGTTTTGGGAGCATGATTTGATTGAGAACATAGACTAAAAGTGGTGATGGGGAACTTCAATCTAACCATGGCTCAGAAGAAACCACCACAAGAGACTTTTTATTCAAAACACCCTAGTGGACTTATTCACTAACTTAAAAGGAAAAGACGAGAAGAGAAGATGGGGAGGAGGGGGCAGTAAAGCTTTCTTCCTCCTCCCCCCTCTATGGAGTTTTCCTTTAGGATTTACAGAGGGAGAGAGCGGCTAGGATTTTAGGAAAAATATTTAAACATTGTTAAATTTTCTTTGATTCACATATCACTTTAAAAAAAAAAGAAAGAATTGATAATAAATAAATAAGACCAATAGAAGGCAAATACGGTTGGGTTAGGACTTTGTTCTTTTGTTATCGACATGGGTTCAATTTCCAAGCTTTCGTTGAGGAAGAGGAAAATATTAGATCTACAGAAGTCAAACAAAAACATAATGAAATTTTGAAGAAAAACAAGTCATGATCAATCTCTTTTTTTTCCCAACTGATAGAAACATCATTGATATAAGTCGAAAGGCTGGCTCACAAAAGCCACATAGGGTAACCAATCACTTGAACCCATACTTAGACTCAAAGGATGCATGTTTTAATGAGGTATGAAAGATAATCATGGCTACTGTATGCCTCATGTCAGTGGGGTACAAAAAATAATCATGGCTGTGGTACTTCCCCAATCACAAATCTAGCAAAAAATCACAATCACATGACTTTACTCTAGTGACTTTTTTTTTCAAGAAAAGCCAAAAACCGCGCCAAGACACGGCTTGGAGAGATTGAACACATACCAACATAAATAATGACACAAAAACTCTCCTAAGGAGAGACCGAGAAAATTACCTTAAAACCTAAAGAAAAATTAAAGCTCTTAGTCACTCGGATTAGGCCCACACCAAAATCAAGGGAGGATGAAGATGAACAGATTGGCACAAATCAGACATAGATCCACCTCAGCAACCCTATCACAACTTCGTCATTAAGCAAGCCAAAAGGAAGGGATAGAAGGGTAGGAGGAGAAGGATAGTGGCTACTGAACCCCAATCTTTGTGTTTGTGGGGGATAAGAAGAACGCGAATAGGGATGGTAACAAACCAGTTTGAGGCCGGGTATGGTGATAAGAATTTTTGGAGAGTTCCCTTCCCCGTCGGGGGGATTTTCCCCAAACCTACCCCAAATTCCCGAGTTTTTTTTGCATAAAAAAAATACTTATCCTACATTATAATACTAATTTCACCTTAAACTATCAACCACATTTGATTGACCTATAAAATTCAACTTACTCACAATCATCTCAATTCAATTTGAAAAAACTAAATAAATATTAAATTATAACAATACATAGTTATATTATATGTATATTACATAAACATAAATATATTACTTATTGGGCCGGGTTTGGGAATGAGGATAACAGTACCATCTCCGCCTTGTACCTAGGGGTGGCAATTTCGGACACGACTCGAAACCCGCACGAGAAAAAAAGGTCAATTTCAGGTCAACCCGTTTTGACCCGTTTAATAAACGGGTGGGTTTCGGGTCAACCTGCTATAATACATGTCTAACCTGTTTATTAAACGGGTCATGTCAACCCGTGTAATACACGCTAACCAGCTAAAAAATGAAGAGAAATGGAGACTTCAGCACCACACACAAGGGGTTTCAAACCCTTACCACCCTTATTTCTTTCAAACATCTTATCCACCATGCTACAAACAACTTTGTGATTTTATGGTATGCCTTTTGATATTTATAATGTTTCTTTTTCTTTTGTGTTTTCCTTTCTTTTTCGTCTCTCTTCTCCCTTTTTTTTTATGGTCTCCTTTTTTCTTTCTTTCTTTACCTTCTCTTTAGTTTTATCTCATCTCTCTTTTTTCTTTCTTTCTTTCCTTCAATTCTCTCTCTCTCTCTCTCTCTCTCTCTCTATTTTTTTCTTTCTTTTCCTTCTCTCTCTATCTTTTTTTACTTATATTTTCTCTACTCTCTCTGTTTTTTTTTTAAATTTAAATTTTTTCAGTTGTGAGTTTCGTAATATGCATGTTATTATTTATGAACCCGTTACACGATTCGAAACCTGCACGATAAAAGAAGACTTGAACCCAACACGACACGTTTATTAAATGGGTTGAGTTCGGGTTGAGCATTTTTGACACGTTTATTATCCCGACACGACACGACCCATTGCTAGCCCTACTTGTACCCAACCGAGGATTTTTAAAATTTGGTGATCCAGTACGAGCCGTACCTGCCCTCGATTTTTCCTTGAAATCTCCTCCCGTTAGGGTCAGGGACCCAATAAGGCCCCAACACGACAAGGTTTTTTGCCATCCCTAAACATGAACTGGATTTGGGATAGAAACTCTTGGGTCTTAAATTTTAAGGGCATTTGAGTATGTTCAAATGAATTTTTTGCTATATTTAAAAGTTAAAAAAAATAAAAATAAAACTAACAATTATGAAATTGGGCTCTAAATATTAACGATTAAACTCTTCAAACATACTCTCATCCTATACTTTACTTCAAAGCATTTATTATATTTTCATTCACAATTTCAATTTTTTTTTCTCTCTTAATTTTCATAAAAAAAGTTTAGCGATAATTTAAACATGTTTCAACCGATATTCATATTTCCGTGATTAATTCAGGCAAAGGGTGTCCTTGAAGTTGTTATATTCCTGCGTCCTTGTCCCGGTTTCCGCCTCCCGGTAGAAAAGCAGCAGAGCTCTAGCATATGATACATAGATAGAGTCATAGAGACGTAGAAGCTCGCAGCCTGCAAAGAAAACAAAGAAGAGAGTTTGATAAACAAAGAAGAAAATGATGAGCGCTCAGCCTCAACCGCCGAGTAGTATGATGTCTCAGGCTCAAGGTTATCAGCATCATCATCATCAACCAACTTCAGTGGAAGAGGTCAGAACCCTTTGGATTGGGGATTTACAGTATTGGGTCGACGAAAACTACCTCACTACCTGCTTTGCACACACCGGCGAGGTCTATCTCTCTCTCTCTCTCTCTCTCTCTCTCTCTCTCTCTCTCTCTCACAGTAGATATAATATCTATTAGGGTTTTGCTGGGAATTTTAGAGTTTATAATCGGAATTCAGTTTTAATAAAAATAGGTATTTCTTGAATTTGGTTTTGCTTATTGTAGTGTGTCGTTTGAATTTGGATATGTATGCATATATGTATATAGACTCTACTGATGTAAGACTAGTCTTTGATTTTAAAATTGTTTGTTAGGTTATTTGAATTATGGTTATTGATAATGCAAGGATTTTGTGAATACGTATTTTGGGATAATTAATAGGTATGGTGTGGGCAAGGCATTGAGCAGTCTACAGGCAACACAAATTTATGAACTTTAGTGCTGAGTAATACTGTTTTGTTAGCTCAAGTAGCGAGGGGTGGGTGAGGAAATGGGTTAGGATTAGGCTAGGTCAATGGTTCAATTCCCTTCCATTGTAACCAAACAACATAAACAGTTAATGTGGATGAGTCGTGTCTCACTTTTAATCAAGTCATACGTGGTTGGAGCCCTGTGAATAACTAGATGGTTGATAGTCCATTCTTGAAAAGGCCGAGCAAAGCTTGCAAATATGATTTCTACTGTTCCATTCAAATTTATGAGATTAAACTCATGGTTATTTATAGAAGGGAGCGAGGCAGTTATTCTGATATTAAACTTTTTGCCCCATTGGAGGTGATTTGAACCTATGGGTTTCAAATGGGATGTGGCCCTCTCCCATCCCATAAACCCTGATGGCTGTGAGATTCTATCCCTAGTTCATGATGCCAAGATAATTTACCATCTATTCTAGCTGGAGCCTTCTTCTTTGTTGCTGGCATAATCTTCACATAATCTTCTGGAAACTAGATATGTCTTTGCTTTGTGTTAGGTCTTAATATATGGAATTTTGAGTGTAAACACTGTGTGAAATATGACTTAGACGAGTGAGAAGAGAAATAACAATGTGCAACATTCATAGGCAAATAAAATGTCATAGGGTAGACCATTTTCAATCTTGCAGCTGATTAACTTGTGTTGAATGCATTCCTGCCTCACATATGGGTTTTGTTTGATTGTTATGTCCTCTTTTCCATGCTTGCGTAATCTTTAACTACAACCAATTGTTTAACCAAAAAATAAAAAATAAAAAACTATAACCAATTGGGGCAAGTAAGTTCTGTTTGTTTTTACTTGCATTGGTTTTCCTTCAGGAAGATGGAATGTTGACTCATCTTTCCAATCTTTGGTCCGTTATCTGTGAATTATAATGCAGTAATTACTAATTACTGCTCTTGCTTCCTTTTTTCCAAAATTTTGAGGTCTATTGTTGAGGCTTAATGATATCTGAATGATCCCAAAAAAGGTTTTAGGCCATTTATGATGTTTTTTTTCTTCTTGCAAACCCTATATTAGACAAACCAGTTGATCCCATTGCAGAGCCATATGAAATAATTTGAAATACTGGTGTACCTACTGAAGTATATAATTTTTGTTTGGTTTGTGGTTCATGAAGAATTAATACTTGTGATATGCTCCAAAAAGGAGACATTATACTTGTTTGGCTCCACTGTAGTGCTTTGCAAAGTGATCCCAAGAGCGCTGTACCATAATCGAACCCTTGACCTAGCGTAATCCTAGCCCATTTCCCTATCCACTCTCACAACTTGAGCTAACTCAAGGGGGTTAGTGCTGATCATATTTTGTTTCTGACTTAATAAGTTTGGATTAGGTTGCTGCAAGTGATGTGGGCTTGGCCAAGAATTTATTCTTTGCTGTTTGAGGTTTATTTCAGTGTTGGGACAAATAACTGGGCGATACCCATTGGTAGTGTGTGGTTTTGGATTCTCTTGGGATTTGTTTGGAAGAAAGAAATAATAGTCTTTCATGAGAAGCTGAAGGAAGTAGATTTTCTGTGAGAACAAAAAAGGAAAAATAAAATAAAATTATGGCTTGTCAGCATAGATGGACATCTTATCCATCTTTTGTTCTAATTATTCTTCTATGGTTTAATAAAAGTATATGTGTTTCATCCAAAGAGTTTTATGTATGTCTTATTTATTTTAAACCAAGTATGCAGTTCTATAGCAGTGTGCAGAAAAGAGATTCCTGGTGATAAGAGATTCTATTATTTACTTTTGGATGATTACTTTATTCAGGTGATTTCAATAAAGATAATACGTAATAAAATCACTGGCCAGCCAGAGGGTTATGGGTTTGTGGAATTTGTTTCTCATGCTGCAGCGGAAAGGGTTCTGCATGCTTACAATGGGACACTAATGCCTGGAACTGAACAAAATTTTAGATTGAACTGGGCTTCGTTTGGTATTGGGGAAAGACGCCCTGATGCTGGCCCTGAGCACTCTATTTTCGTAGGGGATTTAGCCCCTGATGTTACAGATTTTATGCTGCAAGAAACCTTTCGAACTCAATATTCTTCGGTTAGAGGTGCCAAGGTTGTGACTGATCCAAACACTGGACGCTCAAAGGGATATGGGTTTGTCAAGTTTGCAGATGAGACAGAAAGGAACCGTGCTATGACAGAAATGAATGGTGTTTATTGCTCAACTAGGCAGATGCGTATCAGTGCTGCAACACCAAAGAAAACCACCGGTTTTCAGCAGCAATATGGTGCAACAAAAGGTAAGGTAATATCATTTTATGAATCAATATACAGATATGTTCAAGTTGTGGCCAGAAAGACTTGCTCCTTTTCTTTTCACTTATTATGCTTCCAGTATTCTTTATATTATCTTGATAATGCTCTCTTGAAAAAGTCTATTTACCCTGACTCAAAGATGCACTTACCTGTGGATTTTTCTGGCAGCAGTATATCCTAATCCAGCATACACTACGCCAGCAGTTCCCGTGCTTCCAGCAGATTATGATGCAAACAACACTACAGTAAGTCTGACATTCTTAATTGTATTTGTTTTTTTAAGAACTTTTTTTTTGGGTTTTGTGTCTAATGTTTTATTGTTGCTATTCATATGGTTATGTCTAATGCAGATTTTTGTTGGTAACTTGGATCCTAATGTCACGGAGGAGGAACTGAAGCAAAGTTTTATGCAGTTTGGAGAAATTCCCTATGTCAAGATTCCTGTGGGCAAAGGATGTGGTTTTGTACAGTTTGGGACAAGGTTTGTTTAGCATTTAAGGCATCACTTGATTGTCCCATTTTCTTTTTGGTAATAGTATTTCATCCATCTATTTTTTTATATAAGAAGAAAGTTCTGTGCATTGTTCTCTCTCTCTCTCCCCCCCACTAATTTCGCAAAACATGGGTAAGTGGAATTAGAATGTTGGCTTATTTAGGTTAGCCCTTGTTACATTATCCTTTGCTTAAAGAAAATAGGTGTTGCATAAGTATGAAGGAAGGAGGCGAGAAAATGTTGCAATGTAGAAGGGACTAAAGCTTGATTTATCTTTGTCAGGCATTTTCTCCTTCCCCCAAAGAAAGACAATGCTACTTTTCTCTTTAGTTGTTTATTGGTTTCACTTCTGTCCATATAGGGCATCTGCTGAAGAAGCTATCCAAAGGATGCAGGGAATGATGATTGGTCAACAAGTAGTCCGCATTTCTTGGGGCAGGAGCCCAACAGCTAAACAGGTGATTGCTCTTTTAGATGACTTGTCTATATATAATGCTAGTTTGTCTTCAACCATAATGATGTTTTTGCTTCACATTTTCCTTCTAAGAGATGGTTTCCATTTTAAAAGACAGGAATATGTGAATGGATGAAGTGTTTGAAAAATTGAGATGCAATGCTTTTGATTTGGGAATAGGCTGCTCTCCACTTTCCATGGAAATGGAGAGGTCTTTGTTAAATCTGCATGATCTGACATGCAAGGCTCCCTTGTATTGAGGCGGCTTTAGCTGTGCTTGCAAGTTTGACTTTCCGCTCCATTTGATTTGTTAAATAGAGAGGAGCCATATATCCTTTTACTTGAAAGTTAATATTTCGTCTTAATAGTAAGAAGGAACAGCGAGAGATTGGAGGTTCTTAACTAAGAGCTTACTAATGGTTATCCTGATAAAACATATTGTTTGTATATGCATTACTACAACTTTGCCTAGAATTTAGATGCTCATGGTTGATACGTAAGATGCTTAGCCTTACTTACCTAATGAATCGAGAGTTGCGTTGTATACAAAACAAACTCTTGTACTAGAATATTTAATAACTAGAGTATGGAAAGTATAATATGCACAAAATGGATAGAAAAAACACATAACTTCAAGCAAGTATCATTGCTATTGTTTTAATACTTAGGGTTTTAATACTAATCTATGGAAAAAAGGAAAAAAAATTAAATGCTATGTATCACTTTAAAGTCGAACTTCTCAACTTTGATGAATTATTTGATTTTACCATGAATAGAAAGTGTTACTTAAGGTGAGAAATTTTTTAGTTAGATAATTACGGATCTATGTTTTTCTTAACTAAAAATTGAAGTTATTGATTTCAAAATATACTTTAATTATGAAGACAAGAACAGTAATAGAAGTAAATTAATATAATTTTTGAAAAATAGGAGTATAGAGGGGAGGGAGGGATACAGTGGTGAAATTAAAAGAAGGGCAAAAAAGGGAAAAACTTTATCTAAAGTGACATAATTTAAATTAGGGTACTTAACACATTTGTGCTTATGTATATAAGATAGATTTAAAACTGATTGGCGCCCATCATATGAAGGGGGTTAAATCTTATGGAGATGTGCAGGGAAAGCTTTGCTATGAATCGTCTGGAGTGAAAGAGAGTATAACTGTTTTTTAAGAGAAAGAAGAAGAGTTCAAAATACTTTTGAGGAGAATAGTGCATTCTTCAATATCATTGCCTTTGATATCACCCGTTTTCAAAGAATTCTTTGAAGCTCTCTGTTTAGGGATGGGAAGAGTGTTGTTTTTTACTGATTTCTTGTGTTGTATGAGATATATTGTTCTATTAGCATAACATGGAGGTGGATTGCTGGTTCTCGCTTCATTACTTTGTACTTTTCCTCTATTAATTTTTTTTCTTGTTATATAAATACAAAAAATGTATAGGGTAGTATTTCAAGTGTATTTTATTATATAACTGTTGCTCTACAAAATGTAGAATTTTATTTTTCATGCGTTAGATATAAAAACCTTGATGGTGTAAAATAAGTTGGAAAAACCACAAGTTATGTTGGACAACTTAATATGCGATCAACATCTTTGATTGACGATATTAATAGAGTTTATTCTTAACTTTTAAAGATCTGAGGATTATTAAATTAAGGCATGACTTAACAGATTTTTATTAAATGGGTCTTAGGACTCTGAACAAATATTTTAGGTAATTTTGAACTCTACTCGTGAAGTTGAGAATACCATAAATAAATAACATGTGAGTTTTCTCTCCCTCTTTTTGTCAGAGGGGTGGGGATGGAGGAAAGAGAAATAAGAGAAATGTTTTCAGTGAGTAGGATATTTATGACATTTGCACTTTTATATGTAGTGGAGATAACCATATGCCTACCTAATACTGTGCTGGAAAGTTTGTTTCATACACTCACAGATGCATAAAAGATACATTTATAGTTGGATGCCTAACCTGACAAACTGTCTTATTGTAGGATGTACCTGGTAGCTTTGCTCAGCAAGTAGATCCAAGCCAATGGGCTGCATATTATGGTTATGGACAAGGCTACGATGCCTATGCTTATGGGGCTACCCAGGATCCATCATTATATGCATACGGTGCATATGCTGGTTATGGCCAATATCCTCAACAGGCAGGCTTTATAAATTCTATATTATGATGGATAACCTTGTGTCTTAGTTCAAAATTCAGAGTCGAGATCAGATGAAATACATATCGTCATCAGAAAGCTAAGAGGATGAGCTATAAGAGTTTCCATTTTATTTATTCTCTTTTTTGGAATTTTTACCCTTCCCTTCTCATTGTGTGTGTGAGTCACAACTAGTTATCAATGGCTTGCAATCTTATTTTCTTTTCTTCTTTATAAATAAAAAATAAAAAATATCAGTAAAGAGGACGGAAGAGCAATTTTTTATATAGATAAATAAAACCTTACATGCCTACAATTTACCTGAACTTTTCCATTTATTTTTATTATAGAATTTTCGGCTCTCTCAGATATACAATTCAGCTCTGTAATATGTTTCCTGCATGTATTATGGAGATTGATTAGACTTTGTAGTTTGTAATGACTACTTCCGAATGCCTTGAGAAAGTGAAGGATGTGGTAGTTTAAGGATTGTAACTTGTTAGCTTTTATTTGAATATATTTTTTCGTGCTTTGTTTTCAGGTTGAAGGAGTTCAAGATCTTGCAGCTATGGGAGGTACTGTACCCTCCGTGGAACAGAGGGAGGAGTTGGATGATCCCTTGGCTACACCCGATGTTGATAAGTATATCTTTTCACCTTTTCAGTTAATGTAGCATACTTTAAAATGAATTACATTTAGTAAATCTAAAGTTGAATGAGTTAATAAAAGGTCAAATGTTCAACCATTATGGAAATATTTATAGAATGTAAAAATGGCCTCACATGACAAACAAACATACTTCTGGGTGAAATACAAAGACATTTTGTATGACTTGTCTTTTTCTCAACACAATTTTTATTTTGAGTCTCACATTAATAGTTCTGATAAGGCAAGATAACAAATACTCCCTACTTTCAAAGATCAAAAGTTGTGAATTGTAATTTCAGACTCTCTTGGCAGCTTTGGTGTAAAGAGGAAAATATCATACTTAATGCACTCATGTACAGGCATTTGACTTGTTTGCTTCTCTGGTTGATTGATAGGTTAAATGCAGCTTACCTCTCCGTTCATGGACGGGCCATCTTAGGCCGTCCGATGTGGCTGAGAACATCATCCTTTACTCAGCAAGCTTAGTCAGGTTTAGCATAATGTCATGACGTTAGTTTGGTTGGGATTGTCTCAATTTTCTCAGAGATAGACATGATAAATGCAAGAGAAGATGCAATCAGATGTGCTTCACATTCATAAGCAATGGATATAGTGGGTGTAATTGAGGCTGGGAAGAGTATTGTGGCACTGCACTTTATTTTATTATTCTGTAGGAGTTAAGTCCCTCTAATTTTCCAACCAGAGGCTGGCGATTTGGATCTCTCCGTACAAAACTATGTTAAGTTGGAGACCTGGTGCCTATGACAAAGGTCTAGGTTTTTGTTCAAATGAAACAAAAATATCACAAAGACTCCCCGTTAAGATTTAATCATAACGAGCTTTAAAGAAAAGGAAGAGGCCCTAACGGAAATTTTCTAGCACACCTCTCTTTATTTCTCTGCCCAAAAGTCAGACTTTGTTTTTCTTCAATCATTTAAAAGAATAATTTACTATTTAACATTCTCGAAAGTCTATTCTTTTTTCGTGCATGAGTTCTAAAGTATTTTCAAGATTTCTATTCCTCTTCCCAGAATGCTCAGTTTGATATATTAGTTCATGTTCATGTTCTAAGAGCGGTTCCACCGGGGAGACCGAGCCCAAGGCTGGGGGGGGGGGGGGGGGGGCGAAAAAAAAATTCGTTCCAGCGGGGAGCCTAGGCCCGGGTTGCGTGTGGGACCCACCAACTCGGGTTGGCCCGAGGGCCAGTTCAGCCCGCGTTCGAAACCCAGGCTGATGACGTCACGGCTTGCGTCAGCGTGACGTCATCGCCCAGTATTAAATTTTTTTTAAAAAAAATTGAATTTTTTTATATAAATTTTTTTTTAAAAAGTCAGATTTTTTCTTCTATAAATACCTATCAATACCCTTCACTTTCAACACCAATCCTCATACATTTTCTTCTACTTCTACCATTATTCACTCTTTATACTCAACATTTTCCTCTCTATACCTTATTTATTTTTGTCCTTTTACTTTCATTTATTTTCATTTATTTTTATATTACTCCATTTACTTAAGTTTACAATGTAAATAAGGAAGTACCCCCCATTTGGATTCAAATAAAAATACTAGAAAATCAAATTCCCACCAAATCAAAATATGAAAAATCGGTTTTAGTGCAAAATAAGATTTAGGCTAAAAATGATGGCTCATTAAGTCAACATATACTTCATATTAAAATCCCATAAAATCAAGTTTTCTTATTTGATGTGTAAGGAATAAAAGCTGCCAAACATTATCTTGAGAAAATGATTATTCCGAAAAACTATTTTTCATACTTAGCCAATATTGCACCTCCGCTAAAAAAATTATGGGTCCGCCCGTGTCTATAAATACCAACCAATACTCTTCACTTTTAACATCAAATCCTCATACTTTTTTTTTCTATAAATACCAACCAATACAACTAATAAAATAAAATCTTATCCGATATGAATAGTATTGACACGTAGGAACCCAAAAATCTTATCCGAAAATATTATCCAAATTAATTATTTAAGTAAAAAAAAGTTGTGAAAAAATAAAAAAATAAATAGTAATTGCCCTTAGCGGTAGCAATGGGTGGAAACACAAAATACTATTTGCAAGGGCAACCACTATTCACGTGAATAGTGGCTGCCCTAGCTCCCCCCTTGCCATGGCTAAGAGCACTTCCACCAGTTGACTCTTGCCATGGCAAGATTAGCCCTAGGGCAGGCACTATTCACGTGAATAGTGGCTGCCCTAGCCCCCTCCAGCAAAATGTGTTTCCAGCAGTTGGGGCTTGCCATGGCAATTACTATTCATTTTTTGGTTTTTTTTCACAATTTTGTTTACTTAAACAATTAATTTGGATAATATTTTCGGATAAGATTTTTGGGTTCCTACGTGTCAATACTATTCATATCGGATAAGATTTTCGGTTTCAAATTTCAGATACATTTCAAAATTCAAATTTCAGATAAATTCAAAATGTCAAATTTCAGATACATTTCGGAATTCAAATTTCAGATAAATTTGAAATTTGAAATTTCATTTGAATTTCAAATTTCAGATAAGATTTTCACCCTCTAAGATTGCGCCGCGTGTCATATCTATCTGTGTACATTTTTCTATAAAATCAGAGGTTCAGCTCATACCTCCCACACCAGTTCTTCTCTACATTTCAATTTCTCAAATTTTAGATTTCATTCTCCATTCTCAATGGCAGACATGGAAGAGGTTTTGGAGAGGCAAGAGCGAGAAACTAGAGAAAGAATGCGTAGACGAGCTGCAAGCAAAAGGGCGCAGAGAGAACTAGATGAGCAACTTGGCATAGCAGTTGCTTTGCTGGAGGAAGAAAAGCAGGCTCGCCGTGGTTCACGAGAAGGCCGTCGCCCAAATGTGGACAGACATAGACATTCCCGGGGTAAGAATCTTATGGAAGATTATTTTATCCCACAATCTCTGTACTCTGATGTTCATTTTCGAGGGAGATATAGAATGCAACCCCATTTGTTCAATAAAATCATGCATGATATTTGCAATTATGATGAATATTTTGTTCAAAAGAGAAATTGTGCTGGAAATTTGGGACTTCTTCCAGAGCAGAAGTTCACAGCTGTGATACGAATGTTGGCGTATGGGTCATCTGCTGATCAGGTGGATGAGATTGCTCGGATGGGGAAGTCCACTATTTTGGAGAGCTTGGTGCGATTTTGTGATGCAGTGGAAACTCTGTACACCAGAGACTACCTCCGCAGACCTACGCCCAGGGACCTACAAAGGCTTCTCCAAAAAGCTGAGTCTCGAGGATTCCCTGGCATGATTGGTAGCATTGACTGCATGCACTGGTAGTGAAAAAATTGTCCAACTGCTTGGCAAGGGGACTACGGAAATAGAAAAGGGCAGAAAAGTATCATCCTGGAAGCAGTTGCTGGTTTTGATACATGGGTTTGGCACGCCTTCTTCGGAGTTGCCGGATCTCAAAACGATTTGAATGTCCTAGGTCAATCCCCGGTGTTCAATGATGTTTTGAGAGGTGAAGCCCCAAATATCACATATGAAATTAACAATACCATCTACCAGAACGGGTATTATCTAGCTGATGGCATATACCCGAGGTGGACAACATTTGTGAAAACAATTCCACATCCCCGATCCCATAAGGAAAATTTTTTTGCTCGCTATCAAGAGGGGTACAGAAAAGATGTTGAGAGGTGCTTTGGTATCCTTCAAGCTCGGTGGGCTATTATCAGGGGCGCGGCACGTCTATTTGACGAGGAGGTGCTTAGGAGTATAATGATGACTTGTATCATCCTCCATAACATGATTGTGGAAGATGAATATGATTACGATGCTGATGACGTGTATGAACCAAATCCCATGGACACGGCCCTAACACGAATTTATGAAAAACCAGTGGGGCCAAATGGAGAAGCAGTGCAGCATGAACCGTTGGTTAGAGACGATAGTTTCATGCCTCGTATGATTGATCGCTACACGGAGATGCAATCGTCGTATATTCATGAACACCGTCAAGTTGACTTGATGGAGCATTTATGGGCGGTGAAAGGCAATGAAGGAAATGAAGGTGAATAAAGTGAAGTGAAGAAGTTGTTTTTATTTTATTATGTTTATGTTGTATGTTGTTTATTTTTTGTTGTGAGTGGGTTGTTTATGTTTTATGCTTTGGTTGTGGGTTGTTTATTTTTTATGCTTTGGTTGTGGGTTGTTTATGTTTTATGCTTTGGTTGTGGGTTGTTTATTTTTTATGCTTTGGTTGTGGTTTGTTTTTTATGTATGGAATGTTTTGAATAAAAAGGATTTTTGTTGAATATTTTCTTTATTGACTAAAAGAAAAGCAATACAACTAATAATAAAATAAAATACATGAATTAAACAAAACAAAAAATACAATGAAATCAAAGGTACATGAATTAAAGAAAACAAAAAATACAATGAAATCAAAGGCAAGTAAACTAAGACATGAAAGGCAAACAAACTATTTTAATGGTTTCCATCATTTAACCAATCCGTGTTGCTAGGTCCATCGTCACGAAAAAGGCTTCGTCTCATAACATCCCTTCGTTCTAACTTCCAATATTGTTTTGTTTCAGGGGACATATGGCTTGTATCCATGGCCATGGTTTCCCGATCTTTTTTTTCAATGTTTTGTTCGCGTACATACTCCCTTTCTTTTGCATATTCTACTTGAATAGCCATATCGTGCTCTTGTTGTTTCAAGTCCATTTCAATTCTCATGGCTTGGTGCTTTGAAAGTTCCTCCAAAAATTGAGATGCATTCTTGCTAGAATTACTCCCTCTCTTCGCCTTCGCCGCCTTCCTCCCAATAGGCCTTGGCTCATTTTCAATTGGTGAGTCTAGATTCATCGGGGAATCCATAGGTGAATCCGATGCCGGAGTCTCATGAAGTGGAGTCTCGTTCAAGACTACCGTCGGACCGGTTGGAATAATTTGGAATCTCTTAC
This sequence comes from Prunus persica, assembly GCF_000346465.2. NCBI lineage: Eukaryota > Viridiplantae > Streptophyta > Magnoliopsida > Rosales > Rosaceae > Prunus > Prunus persica. The sequence goes on along the minus strand of NC_034013.1, from coordinate 3,371,930 downwards.
AAGTCTTTACCACCTCCCAACAATGGGTATGGTTGAAACTTTTTTTCCCTTGGCCAGTAGCACCAAACCACATTTGTGCTTGTATAATCTATAAAAAAAATAAAATGGAAATGCAAGAGAATTTTTAAAATATTGGCAATGCAACATGTAAAAAAAAACTAATGGAAATTAAAGAAATAATAAAAAAATGCAACATGTATTAAAAAAAACTAGAGACATATTAACAAAATATATAAATTGCAAGAAACATTTAAATAAAAATTAATATGACATAGAAATTAATAGAAGAAAAATGACAAATAATTTACCTCATTGCTAAGATTTTCTCCGCTTCGATGGTTGTCAATCGCTTTTGCTAAGGCATTTCTCCATTTCCCCAACTCTTTATTAAGAACTTTCCACCTATTGGATAATGTCATTTCTGTACGTGTAGAACCAATTGCCCTTTCACAAAATGCTTGATGAATTTTTTTCCACATATGAGAAAATTTAATCTCATTGCCCGTTACGGGACAATGACTAACTTGGACCCAAGCCTCACACAAGCTAACATCTTCCATCATGCTCCATGCCCCTCCATTTTCATTAGAAGAACCCATAATATGCAAGAAAAAAAATTACAACTTCAAAGTGAAAAAATATTGAATAGAAAGTGAATAAAATTTGAGGAGAAAGTGAACAATAGTAGAAGGAGAAGAAAATATATGAGGAGTTGGTGTTAAAAGTGAAGAGTATTGGTTGGTATTTATACACAAAAAATTCTGTAATTTTTGTGTATTTTTTTAAAAAAAATTCGATTTTTTTTCAATTTTTTTTGGCAAAAAAATTGGCTGCCGTTGGATTGAAGAAAAAATTCCAATCGGAGCGACCAGAGGCCACCATGTGTCAAAGAGCCGTTGGCGGCACTGTAGCGCTGATGTGAATTTTTTTTAAACGTTGGCGCGTGCAATGCACGTGCCAACGGTAAAAAAAAATTCAAAATTTCAGGGCTGACACCATGCTGGCGTCAGCTATTTTGTCCCAGCCTTCGGGCCCGAGCTCGGGCCGAATTCGCCTTCGGGCCTGCCCGTTTTGGTGGCCCCCACTCTCGCCCGGGCTGGACTTTTGCTGCTGGACTCCGTTTTTTGCCCAAACCCCCCCCAGCCCGAGTTTTTCTAGTGGCTGCCCTAGCTCCCCCCTTGCCATGGCTAAGGGCAAATGGGTGGAGTTGCTCTAACCAACTCAATGAACTGTTACTGACGGGCTGTCTTATTCTACTTCATTTTTTAAATCAACTCAATCAACTATTTAAAACCTGTTTTTTGTCAAAGTACTTTTTGAGCTTTGGCACCAGAACGCATTAGGTTCCATTAGAATCCTCCCTCAGGCTCCTAAAACCCATGCCCCCTTCCCACTCATCCGATCATAGGTGTCTAGCCCTCAAATCACCTTGGAAATAGAAACTGACTTGATTTTGAAATCTGATAAAACTAAACGAATCGAAATTAGTTACCACTTTCCCTTGGTTGAAATTTGAAACAATTCCATTCAAGTAGTCCTGCTGGATATTATTGTGTTCATTTGTTTTCAAGAGACGGTCCATTCCTTATATTCCACTGGATATTGCCTTTAATTCTATTATTTATTTATTTTTCACCATACTTTTTTTTTTTTGACAACTCGTGGCTATTGGTTGTCCGAATCACAAAAGCACATGTTTTCAATCATTGTGGAAACTCAGAAAATTCAAGCAGCTTTGATTAAGAAATCAGAATCTAGTATATAAATATGAGTAAGATGCATGGAAAATCAGCAGCCAAGTGGCGCAAATGCAACCTTCCTATGATAATAAAACTATGCACCCTGAGAAAATGCTTGAAAAAATAATTGCCCCAAGGGCCAAGACTTATATGACCACCGCATACTCTGGCAAACAAATTTTACAACACACACTCCACTACTATACATGAATGGAACAGAGAGGATCACCGGAAAGAGCAAAGAGCTATCTCTAATTCTCATTTGTAGGATTTGTTTTTTCCCCGCCATATGCCTCAAAACTGTCTGCATTGTGAGATTAAAATTGCTAGAATATGCGCAACCACTTCTCTCGAAACTTCTGTAGCCAATTTACAGGGAATCGGGTTATTGCTTCTCCTTGAGATACCTGCATGCGTTGTTTGGCAGCAGAAATTCCAGAATGTTTCAGTCCTCGACAAAGTTCCATGCCATCTACCTGATCAGACTCCGTTATTGGATTCTCTGGTTTTACTTTTATCTTAACGGGTTTACCAAGAAGGGATTTATCTTCCATTCTTGCAATTTCAAGAGCTCTTGCACATACAGGAAAACCTTGATCATCCCAAGACTCCAAAATTACACCGGAGCCCAAGCAAGTTCTTCCCTGGTAGAAGGCCGCAAACTGCCCAGCTGCCAGGCCTTGATCATCTTCAGATAAATGGACAACTGCAACATCTTCATGACCATATGCACCAGGTTCCATTATTAAGCTACAATTACGAAAACCAGGCCCATGTCTAACCTGAAAGGTTTGAAACATTTCAGCTTCTTTTCACTAGGATTCTAAACAGTAAAACCACAAACCATATAACATGATTCAAAGCTTTCCTTGTATCACCCATCCTTGCAAGACTTATCAACCAGCCTTGACACATTAGTCCACATCTAGTTAATACAACTTGATTTAAGACCTTATGTGATGAATGTCGGTCCAATTTGTTGTAAATGCTTCCAAGCGGAAGTTCTGACTTTGATACCAAGTGAAAGAGAAAAAGAAAACAACTTATACGAGTGGGAAGTTTTCTATGTCATGGTCAAGAGAGTCATTACTTATGAGACTGCCAGAGACATGAAACTCTGTTTCTCAAAACTCAAAAGAAAAGAAAGGACAAGATCAACCAAAAGTTATAAATTTTTTTTTTTTAAAAAAAAACGAAATGAAACAAAAAAACGTGTAAAAACTCTAGCCTACAACCATTTATTTCATACATTCATTTGTACAGATAATATTTCTTTTTTCTCTTCAGTGAGACAGATAATACCTGAATAAAAAATATTTATACCACATTAAATGTCCACATTGTGGACCACATCTCTAGTAGAGGTGGACCCACTTGTGGTCTAGAATGTGGTCAGTATGTATGTGGTACATGTAGCATCACTCAATAATACTGAGAGTTCGAGTTCAAGGATAATGAGGCTTTTTTTGAAAAAATAAAAAAATAAAAAAATATGATGTACAAAGTATGTAAGGGTCCCGACAGTGCAACCTTTCCTAATTGTAAAATAAAGACTAATAAGGCAATTATACATAAGGCTTATTTAAGACCAATTTTACTCAGAACAGTCGTCAGAAAAATAATAGCATTGCATTCTGAAAACTAATATACAAAAAAATCTATAACAGGAGTAACAGATCAATTTTAAATCCTTGTACCTTGCACTGTAGCTGACTGATCTGGTTTTGGGGAAAACCATTTAACCATTTCAAGGAGCCAACACGAAACAGGCGCCTTCTTTTGTCAACTGAAAAGTAATTTCTTGACACAAACACTACATTGTTTTTTATATCCTTCTCAACAACATACCTGCACAAGAGGAGACGACACACATTAAAGCTGAAAAATGTTGTTTATATTAGTTCAAGACGACCCACACATTAATACAACGATTCTCCATAAAGTAAGATACAGCATAGATATGTCCACATGTCTCTCAACCTTTTCATACATGGTGAAGTTTCTACAGTAGAAATATGTAAGAAAATAATTTTGATTAGAGAAATATGTAAAATTGTAATCATACAAACATTCTGCAATTTCATGAAATAGTAAAAACAATGTTGCAAACCATTGCTTGCAATGCATTTTAACTTCACAAAACATGTCTCTGCTTAAAATGGAAACATTCTGACATTTTAACTTTACAAAAATATTATTTGCTATTTTTATCAATAAATGAAGTTAAATACTCTAATTTAAATAATTTAAATATAATTTTATTTATTTATTAAAGACAGTAATTGGGTAAAGGTCAAGCCTACCCGTAGCTGGTAGGGCACCAATTGGCCAGTAAGCTGCTAGGGCATGGTCCCTAGATTTAGGTAGTTAGTGGACCCAACCCTGCCCACTGACAGGTTGATGGTCCACAAGACCGAGTGTGGACCAGCTTGTGAACTGGTTTTGACAGGTCAAGCTGACCTGACAAGTTCATGACCCTAAATGCCATGTCGGCACAATCATCATTTCAGAAGTATCCACAAACACATCATGTAGGAGGATCCTACAGGATTTATGTAGCTATAGGACGGGGAAATAATGAGATACAAGCCATTCTCATCCTAAATATAATATACAATACAACACTGGTGTTCAGTTTAGAACCATATAGCAATTAAAAACTACTGGATAATATGACCACACACCCAAAAAAAAAAAAAAAAAAAAAAAAATATATATATATATATAACTGTAACAGCGCAACTATTGCTTCCCCATTGACCAGATTTAAGATTAAAACGATAACAGAGCAAGTACCATCAGAAAACCTTAGAAGTGGTCCAACAATTAACAGTGAGACAGCATACCAGGGTCCTCCCGGAAGGCGTAGACCTTGTCGTTGACCAATAGTGTAGAACCAAAACCCCCGATGTGTTCCTAGGAAATCTCCTGTCTCAGCTTCCAATATGATACCTTCCTTCTCCCCTATGTGTCTTGCAATAAATTCACTGAACTTTAACTATAACCAAAAAGTAAAATAAAAAACTGAGGGAATTATGTTAGGGATTTAAAAAAGACCGCTCAAGTAAACCCATAAAGAATCAATCAACACTACTACTCCAAGTTTGACCATATGAATGTTGGCATCCATATAGATAGTTGTGCCATTCAACGGATGAAATTATCTTCTGGAAAATGGGTAAGTATGTTGGGAGCTCCACAAAACATACCTTCCCAAGAAAGCATATTCCTTGTGAATCCTTTCTCTGTTTGTTAAGCAGATCAAACTTCGTTGCAAGCTTGCGAACTTCATCCTATAGAAATATCCACAGAAATAAGAGAAAGGGGTCAGGGTAATAGAACTACATGCAAGAGTTTACAGGATGGCCAAAAAAATAAAAAAAATAAATTAAAAGGATTACATATGTATGAAGGTGGAAAAGTTTGACATCAACAAGTTAAAAACATCACTTCGTTTCCAATTTTATTATTGGAGAAGTTAATACTGTTACAGTGAGCCTTTACAATTTTTTGTACACAATACATGCTTTATTCCCAGCTGAAGTTTGTGATTCACTAAATATTCAACATTTAATAGATGTTTATATTTTACAACTAGCTAAAATAAGTATCTAGTGAAGTGTTGCATATCATTAAAACTAGTACCACTCACCTTTGACAGACAACCAAGTGGGAATATTAATTGCTTAAGCTGAGCCTGAGAAAGATGTGAAAGGAAGTATGTCTGATCCTTCACCTAAAATTTCAAAAGTTAGACATTATTCAGCAAGCAATCTGCATATAGCAAATAGCACGCAAAGAGAAGCAATGCCGAGATGCAAACTTTGAATTCCATAATGTTTCAAGGTTTATAATCACAGAGCAACATATACCTGAGGACGTATAATGACAACAAAACTTACATATATGTCTACACAGCAGAAGACCCTATTTGAATACCTAATGAATTAACCTCAAACTTAACAAGTTTAACAAGCCAAGATTGATAATCCAAAATGAAAAGAATAAAAGTTGTCAAATTGTATCGAATATAGGTACCATATCTTGTGATAGTTCTAAAACTGAATCCTCGTCCATTTCACCTGCAGATGGGTGGACAACATTTGCATAATGTCCAGATGCCACATAGTCAAACTTCATACAGCTGATGGCATCCATGAATGCACCTGAAACGTTACGTAAGCTTAAGGAACGAAGAACTATATTTGGATTCCTAATCATTATAGTCACAACTGAATTTCAAGTTCAACTCACTGCATACCAAACTTTATTCTTGTATTGCAAAGAACGTCTGGATTAGGAGTTCTACCACATCGATACTCTTCGATAATGTAGGACACCTGAAACATGAATTTTTTTTTTCATGAATTAATTGAAGAATAAAGACTAGTTTCTTCCAGTTACCCAACAAAAAGGCAGCTGAGGACGAAGGCTGCCCAAAAATATAATTATTTATTTAAAGTTTTAAACTCACATTGTGAGATGCACTGAACTTGATTATCAAGCATATAACTAAAAGACTACATAGAGATGTGACAACTATAAGAACATAATCTACAATTGAAACACAGGAAAAGTAATGCATACCACATTCTTCCAATATTCATTCGTCAAATGCACGACTTCTAGTGGGACATCAACCTGTAAACCAATATCATTTCGTTTCAGTTGTAAAGCACCCCCTTTGCCTAACCTATACCAAGAACACCAAGATAAACCTCTTCTATCACAAATAGTAGTGTAAGGCTTCCGTCAAAAACATCTATGTATCGACTCATGTATGTAAAGCAGATGGATGGCAAATGAGGATAGATAAATTCAAGAACCAGAATGAAGGTGGGTTCATTTGTTTTGTGTGTGTGCTCTGTTCGAGAACCATAGAATCCCAAAAATGAGAACACTCAGAATGAAGGAAAAAAAGATTATAAATCAAATTCTTTTCACACCGCTTATGTTTGTAGTGTAGAAATAAAGTGACCTGATTGCAGACAGCTTTTGCATACTTCAAATCTTCTTCCCATGGGCATTCTGACCAAAAGTTCTCAAAGTCTTCCTACACAAAACCATACATCAGAAGCAGCTTTTCTTTCCTTCTTGGGACTAAAACACACACACGACAACATTAACAAAGAAGTGAATAAGAAATATATAAAGACACTAGCGTCCTACCAAATCAAAATAATCCAAATAACTCGCGGGAAACATATTGGAGCTAACTAATGACTCGTCAAAATAAAGAAAGCCCATTTGAAAGAAGTTTCGAACTTCAGTCCAAATTTGAACATTGAATCAGACTCAGCTGAATCTAAACCTCCATAATATTAAATGATTCCAACTAATAACCCAACAAGTTCACGTTTTGCTATATTTCTGCAATACCCAAAAGAAAAGTTTTCCCAATTCTTCTAAAACTGTCAAAATAGGTTTCATGTCAGCATACTTGGAACCAAATTTTGAGGTAAAAGGCGGTGCAGGAGTGACCGGCGGCATGGAGGAGGCGGAGGGCGACACTGCTATCGACGCCGCCGCTAAGCAAGACGGCAACTTTAAGGCTCTGATGAGGCATAGAGCAGGACAAGTAAGGCCCAAGATCTCCATTGATGCTGTTTGGAGGATGTGGAGTTTGGGGAACGGCGGAGGAGGAAGAGCAGCAGCGAGAGAGGGGTCCGAGGAAGAGGGTTCTTGCGGGGTTTGGAGAGTGAGGGAAAAGTGAGAGATGGAGCTTGAGGATTTGGTGGGGTTTGAGAGGGAGATAGATGGAGGTGATGTAGGGAAGGAGCACAGAGGCCATTGCAGCCACGGATCAATGTTCGAAAATGGGGTGGGCTTTACTTTCAAATTAGTTATCCCAAGCGGAAACTTTATCTCAAACAGTTTTTTTTTCTTTCCTTTTTTTTTTTTTGGGTTCTGTTTTTCTCGACATTTCCAAAAGATCAATTTTATGCCAAGCTCCCAACCAAAACCAGCAACAACGGCATGTTTACTAATACTTAATGGGAATCAAAATAAGGGTGCACATAAAATCAAGAATTTTAATTTTAATTTTGAAGAAATTAGACTCTTTGGTATGATATGGTATTCTAATTCCTAAAAAAGTATTACATGAAGAATTCATCTTTTTTTTATTTATAGAAATCCGGATTCCAACTTCTCCTCAGTCAAATTTCTCCTTAATTCAATTTTTCATAAGCCAATTACAGATATCCAAAAATTAAATTCGACTGGATTTCATTTTTTTTTCTTTTTGGATATGTGAAGGTGTGGACTGAGAAAAGGTATGGGATGGGACTATATCTAGGTACTAATCTTTTTCCCATAATTTAGGCTGGGGCATTGCGAATGCATCACCCTCAACATTGATTTCATTACATGTACAAACCAATAAGATATGTGATTGTCTTCGGCCTAAAAATTGTTGCACTAAGTTACTGGGGTATATCTCAGTTGGTTGAGCTCTTTCATCTCCATCCATGTAGGTAGAAATTCGAAACACCCAAGTATCCAATAAATATTTATTTAAACCCCCCTCTCCCAATCGCTTGTTTTAAAAAAATTGTTGAACTTAAGCCATCCCTAATGCAGCTCTAAATGGGGTTAAACCCTACACACACATTTGCAAAACTTATCACCCCACCTCAAAAATCCATCTCCAATGGTAATAGATAGTGGGCTCTGCCTACCCCAGCCTACTGAAGTAAAGGCAAGCTCAATGCTGGGCTCTAGATGAGGCTATAAATATGGTGGATGTTTAAAACTTCAGTAGAATGTTTTGGGCTCTAAAATGTATCTAGCGACCAATAGGGAGCTCTATATTTCTTTGTGATGTTTTTGTTTACATGCTAGTATATTTATTTTTTTGCGAAATTGGCTAAAATTACCCTTCTATAAAACACTTAGTTTGTAATAGCCACTTTCAAATATGTCATTCTAAAATAACCATACATTCATAACATCCATACCATTAAAATCTTTTGTTTGCAAAAAAACAAAAACAAACAAACATCCACGAGAATAGGATGTTTGCATTTCGAACAGTATGAGTCAAGTTAAAGACACCCTTGATTTAGAGGCAAGAGTAGGAGGAATAGATGAATATATTGACCTACTCTTTGTGCCAATAATATATTCGTCATCCTATACATGACAGTATAATCTGGAGCGGTTGAAAATTCGTGCAGCGTTAATGCCAACACCACTAACCTCACAAAACTTTGCAATAAGTCTAACTACTTGGTACTCATGAGTAACTCATCCTCCTCCCTTGGAAAGGAGCATAATAAACAAAAGTGTCAACTCTCACCAGATTCTATCGCTTTCTACTCACATCAAATGTAACGACATCAAAAAAAAATTTCTTTCCAATCGCATAATGAAAATAAAATAATGTCATAACAAATTATCTATCCACTTATATCTATACATGTTTCATAATCATTATAAAATAGAAAAGGGTTATTTACTTAAATGGTCCTCAAACTTATACCCGAATTGTATTTTGGTCCCTTAACTAAATTATTTGTTCAAATGGTCCACCAACTCTTTATTAATCGGCCCATTAGTCCTACCGTTACATTTTCTGTTAAATTTAGTCATATGAGCAGCACATGCTACATTTGTGGGGGTAATAAGACTTTTGACAACTAAAAAATAAAAATATATGATTAAAAATTAATGCAAAACTTTCTTTATTATTAAAATTAATTAAAAACTATAAAAGAATAAAAAAACCAAAAAGTAACCCAAAAAAAAAAACAACCACCCACCTCTCTCTCTCTCTCTCTCTCTCTCTCTCTCTCTCTCTCTCTCTCTCTCTCTCTCTCTCTCTCTCTCTGTGGCCGTCTTTATCTCTATCTCTCTCTGTACTCTTTCTCGGTGGCGTTGCCCATGGTCCACCCCACCCTATTCCGACCCAAATTAATTATTATTTAATTAATTTGTAGAATTTACACTTTTGCCTTGGGAGGTAGGTTCATTTTGGTCACCTTTAATTTGGGAAGGATTTTGGGGAAATGAGTTGCGCCGTTGCGTAGAGCTTATCGATAAGAGTTTGTAGACAAATAGTGGGTCAAAAATCGGAGTTTTAACGAGGAAGTTGCTGATCTTCCAAACAATGAGGATCAAACCGACAGGCTTCATGTTTAATATCGTCATGAAGACCTTGGATAAAGCAAGACACAATGATTCCTGGTTCTTCACGAATACCCGCATGTACTTTCTGTTTAATAAAACGAGCATGGAATTCAGTAACGGTCGAACTTCCTTGGGAAATGGTCCATAATTGATAAAATAATTGCTAGAGATAAAAGGTGGGAATGGGAACATATTGTTCGCGAAGCTTCAATTTCATCTCGTCCCATAAGAGTGTTTGGCCTCATACCATGTTTGAGGTTCGAAACCCACCCCTAGCATAAGAGTTTGTAATCACCCCTCCTCCTTCCCATCGATTGGCAAATTATAATAATAATAAATAAAACAAATTTGGTCTCCTGTAGAAACAATGTGATGTCAACTTTGCTAAAATAAGGGAAATTATGAGAGAATATTGTTTGTGGAATGTTATATTTATAGTATAATAAAACCTTGCAGGTCAAGGAAAGTAATAACTTTTAATTCTCTTTACAGTTGGAAATCAGTAATTAAAGTAAATCAATTACATTAATATAGGAATTCTTGGTGTGCAAGGAAAGCCAACGCGAGTCCGCAAGGAAAGTCAACGCGGGTTCGCAAGCCATGCCAGCACTCCTTCTTAAGTTGGTACATAAATGTCGTCGACTTGTCCAGTAAATTGTGAAACACTTTTCCAGATGTTGCCTTAGTAAATTGAAACTGACTTGGATTCGAGATAGAGGCTTGCAGATTTGATGCAATGTCTTAAAGACAGTAATTTCACCCATTCTCGGTGCTTGAAGTTCTACAGGTGACTGCCTCCCAGGATTTAACTATCTATATTCTAAGCCCTAGCACTAGGACTTAGAATATGGTGAACTTTGTTTGTTTTCCTCTCAGACAATGTGAAATGCATGTGGAATGTTTTTTCTGTGTCAAATGAATGAGGCTTTGTTTGATTTAAATAAACCTCTGAAACCTTATCAAAAGAGTCATAACTGTTAGAAAATAGTTAATTAAACTAATTCAAATTAATAAAAAAATTATTAATTCGAAACTAAAAAATTAATTTAAATTTGACAATTAAATATTAAATATTATTTATATATAATATTCAAAACCCAAATCAATTTTTTGCATGAGTATTCGTTGTTCATGATTGAACATGTTATGTTTAGAAGCTAATCAATAACTTTTACAACTCTTATTTAAGATGGTTTGCTGAAACACAAATAAGAGTGGCATCTTCCAAAAATTTGAGTATGAGATGACCGAACAAAGAAGTTATTGGAGACAAATCAAATTTGAACTGTTATTACAACTGATATCTGGACCTCAAATAATCAAAACAATAGGTTTATGGCCACCACATCTTATTGCAATGAAGAATCTTGGAGCTTGCGAAGTTGACTTGTGAGATAGTTTGTATAGTTCTTTATTACAAGCTTTAACATATTTTCCATTGTTTTGTTCTTAGGTAATATGTTTTTGCAATAGTAAATGCATATTACAGATAGTATATTTAATTTTATTTTCTGGTTATTTATACTAGGTTTATATATGTTTCATGTAAACATAAAAATAAGACACTTGCTAGTGCTTTGATAGATTACTTGCTAGTGTTTTGCATGGAGCCTTTCATAAGGAATTTTAATTGTCTTGCCAACAATACTAACACTAATGTTCCTTTTTCCTCCCTTAGAGGTGAGCGTATTTCTAATCTGGTTTTTGCTAACCACTGCTTAATTTTTCCAAAAGCCAATCCTGTGGCAGCTAGGAATATAAATCAGCTTCTTGAGTGTTTCTCTAATGCCATTGGTCTTCATATTAATTTGCACAGGTCTAATGTCTTCTTTTCTCAAAATGTGCCTGCCAATGCTAGAACCTCCCTGTGTAATATTTTGCAAATGCAAAACAACCACTTTGGGATGATATTTAGGCATGAATAATATTGTCTTCTAGAAGGATCCTCTTATGGTGCGTTTGGATGAGGGAAATAAACTTGGGATTTTGACAAAACTCAGAATTTCTAAATTGACATGAACCAATTCCCGTGTTTGGATAAAAAAAACATAGAAATTTAGAAATTCCGCGTGGGAAAAAACATGGAATTTGGAGACCATAAATCCCAACTTTAAATTCTATCTAACAGTGCGTTTGGATGAGGAAATTTAAAAGTACAAAGGATTTCATAAATGACGGAATTTAAAATGACGGAAATTAATGTTCTAGAATTTGTAAAGTTTCTTGTTTGGGTGACTAATTTAAAACACGAAATTTAATCTTTATTTGTAAAGTTATCTTTTTTTTTTTTTAAACTCAATCTCTCTTGGGATTTTAGAAATGACGACTTTTAGATAGAATTTAAACTTGGTATTGTATGATCTCCAAATTCCATGTTTTTTTCCATGCGGAATTCTAAATTCGTAAATGTTTTTTACAAAAAACCGACTTAGGTGCATGTAGAGATAGAAATTCTGAGTTTTGTCGGAATCTGGAGAGTATTTCCAGTATCCAAACGCACCATAAAAGTCGTTATTTTTAAATCCCAAGAGTGATTGAGCTTTTAAAAAAAATAACTTTATAAATAAAGGTTAAATTCCGTGTTTTAAATCCGTCACCCAAACAAGAAACTTTACAAATTCTAGAACATTAATTTCTGTCATTTTAAATTCTGTCATTTATGAAATCCTTTGTACTTTTAAATCTCCTCATCCAAATGCACTATTAATGCTAAATTAAGGATTGATAGGATTAAGGTCAAATTTGCTAGTTGGAAAGCTCAAACCCTTTCTGGGGCTGGCAGACTTACCTTGCTTTCACTGTCCTACAGAAGTTACTAAAGAAATGACATCTAGTTGTAGATGCTTTCCTTTTTGGGGGGTAATGGCTCTAGGATTTCCCCTGTTGCTTGGAAGGATGTCTGCCTCCCTAAAGACATGGGGGGTCTTGGGATGAGATCACCTTCCTTGTTCGATCATGCTATGTTAACTAAACTTGGTTGGATTTGTCTAACTGACACTTCCAATTGGTGGGCACAAATAATAACTAAAAATACCTTAAAACAAATCAGTTCTTAGCTCTCTCGGAAAAACCTTCTCATTCTTTAACATGGCAATAAATTTTGGATTAGAGAATCTAGGAGACTAACAAATACCCTAAACCCCATCTGCATACCTGTAGTGGGAAGAGTTTGGTTGTGGTTGCAGGCTGGCCAAATCATACCCCGAATGTTGAGGCCGCAAATATGTTTCATCTTCCAATGCGTGGCAATATGCATCTTCCAAACAATGAGGATCAAACCGACAGGCTTCATGTTTAATATCGTCATGAAGACCTTGGATAAAGCAAGACACAATGATTCCTGGTTCTTCACGAATCCCCGCATGTACTTTCTGTTTAATAAAACGAGCATGGAATTCAGTAACGGTCGAACTTCCTTGGGAAATGGTCCATAATTGATCAAACAATTGCTGGAGATAAAAGGTGGGATCATATTGTTCGCGAAGCTTCAATTTCATCTCGTCCCATAGAGTGACAAGCGGCTGTCCAAATTGATAGTTGCTCCTCCACAGAATTCCAATATTGTCTAGTGGCTCCCTGTAGCCTCATCTGTGGACAGTGCATGATTTTATGTCAGAACAAGGGTGGAATCATGACTCGCTAGAGCAGGTTTTACCTAGTGGGATTGTGGAAAGAATTTGCAGCATCCATACTGGCCTTGATTCTCAAAGGAAAGATAAATGCATATGGGGTTTGTCGAAACTGATACTTTCTCTGTTAAGTCTACTTACTTATCCTCCTTTGATGATGCAGATTTTGTGTCTTGGCGTTGGGATTTCGTTTGGAAGCTACGTCTTCCCCCAAAAATTAAAACCTTCATCTGGCTAATTGGTCATGGCAAGATTCTTACCAATATCCAAAGGGAAAAAAGGAAATTAACTACAGACCCTAACTGTAAATGATGCATTTCTTTTCCTGAGACTATGGAGCATATTCTTAGAGGCTGCAAACATGCCCTTAAGGTATGGAGTCACACCTATATTCCCCTTGCTATGTCTCACACCTTCTCTTTTGATTTTGCAGATTGGTTAAGGCTTCCCACAGCTTACCATGGGTTCTTGTGTTTACTGCTACTATTTGGCACTGCTGGAAATGGCGTTGTATTTCAACTTTCAACCCTGACTATGAGCCTCCTCCCAATCCTCATCACATTATTCTCCAATTTGCTAAGGAATGGTTTGATATTAATAAGATGGTTAATGGTAAGCTTGCCAGAGAGGTTATTCAAATTCATTGGAGCCCTCCTACTGCTGCCATATCCAAATTGAATGCAGATGGAAGCTACAAAACTACTTCTTGGAAGATCACAACAGGTGGTCTATTGAGGGACTCACATGGTTCTTGGATATGTGGGTTTTCTGTTAATATTGGAATTGGAAATATTGCTAAGGGTGAGTTATGGAGTCTCCTTAAAGGGTTGCAAATGGCTTGGAATAGGGGTATTAGGTCCCTTGATGTTGAATGTGACTTTTTATATGTTGTTTCTCTTATGGCCAAGGTGTCTGACCAATCCCACCCCCTTTTATGTCTAATTGAAGATTGCAAGTCGCTGCTAAACCGTGATTGGAGTTGCAAGATTTCTCATGTTTACAGGGAGCAAAACAGAACTGCTGACCATCTTGCTAATTTGGGTTATGAATTAACTTTTGGGCTTCATAATTTTGAGTTGACTTCTATTTCGAACATCTTATTGGACGATGTGCTAGGAAGGGCCCTTGAGAGGGCTGTGATTTGTTAGTTTTTTCTTCTTATTTAGTCTTGGCTTCGGCCTCCTTGTAATTGAAAAAAAAAATTTCAATTGAGCATGAAGTTGGGCAAAGAGATAGAGGACACAAGAGGGAAAAGAGAGAAAGAGAGGGAGAGAAAGGAGGAGAGGCTGGCTGTTGGTGAAGAAGGACAGGGTTACCGCCAGTGTTGTGAGGTGGGTTGGGCCATAGGTGGTTGCTGAGGTTCAGTGGCTGTTTTATTATTTTATATTATTTGTTTTTAATTTTTAATTTTATTTAGACTTAACGGCTCTTTTAGAAACCAGATGAATAGTACCGGATCGGTTCTAATTTGAGACAAAAACCGGTCCAAACCGAACCGTGCCCACCCCTAGTTAGGAATGAGGAGTGCCAACGACTCTTAATTTGGCATAGGTTATCACAGGTTAGGAACCTGGCTCTGATACCATGTCAAACAAAGTAGGGTAAATATTCAGATCTGCTCAGATTCACTCATATTATTATTCTTCTCCAATATTGAAGTATTTATACAAGTACAAAGAGGTGTTAATCCTAAATAAAATATGAAATATATCTAATAGGAAATAAATATAAATTACAATAAGAAATAAATCTCAATTATAATAGGACTAGATAAATGGGTAATTAACCAAAATTCTAACATAGTAAGGAACCAAAATCTTAACTAAGTAAGGACTCGTCAACAGATACTACTTGTAATCCATAAATTTTGTTGAATTTATTTCATCTTCGAACATCCTGCAATGGTGCATGATTTTAAATACGAATGCATGTCTTTATAAGTTTATGTTCGCAATTTTCATTTTATTGAAATAAAATTGAGAGGCTAATTTCTAATGCAACTTGTTTGACTAAATTTTGTTATATGCATGGTTTGTATTGCTTTTGCAGTGCGCAAGACAAGGGTTTGTGTTAGGTTTAACTATTTTAGTAAGTACCATTCCTATACTATTTATTATTAAAAATAAAGATAAAAACAAAATAGGCCCTCGGTGAAATTAATTAAACTATCTGAATTAATTAAAAAAGAAAAAAATTTATTAATTCAAAACTAAATAATGAATTTAAATCTTAAATGCTCAAGTGCTCCAAGGTCCAAGGCTATCTTTCTTTTTTATGATTAAATATTAAATATTATATATTCAATGCCCAAGTTGAATTTGAAGCTCAATCGGCTTCCCTTTGGTCCAACTTCTAAATGCCTTGTGTGGGCCAACTTCCAATTACTTAGCGTGGCCCAACTTCCAAAGTATTTTAATAGTATAGCCGTGCGGCTGTACTATTTTTCAAAGAAACTTTCAAAAAATCCAGTATAGCCGTGCTGCTATACTATTTATTAAAAGAAAATTAGCATGACTACTGTTTCGTAAAAACAAAAAGGTCAAAAAATAAAGTATAGCCGGCCGACTATACTCTTGAAATTTATCATATTCAAGAGTGGGTATGAATCGATTTCTTCTTTTTCCTTAGGCTAACTTACCTTACTACCAAGCATATGAATGATCATAAAGTTCGGCCACTATATAATATTTCGATATATATTATTTTTATTCAATAATATGTAAAATTGTGTGTATTGTTGACAATTTTGTAAAAACACGTGTATTAAACATGAAAAATCCGCACACACGTGTATTGTATGTTTTCCTTGTGTACGAAAAATGGAAGTATTGTTGAAAAATACGTATGTATGTGTATAACACGATTACTAAACGGCAATATGTTATACTATTTATTATTAAAAATAAAAATGAAAACAAAATAGGGTCCCCCCAGTGAAATTAATTAAACTAATCTGAATTAATTTAAAAAAAATTATTAATTCGAAACTAAATAATTAATCTTTTTGATAATTAAATATTAAATATTACATATTCAATGCCCAAGTTGAATTTGAAGCCCAATTGTCTTCCACTTGGCCCAACTTCCAATTACCTTGTGTGGGGCTACCACATTTATAAAGACCTCACTTTTTCTTCTTTATACCAATGTAGGACAAAAGTCATTGAATTTCATTCAAACTTCCCACAACAATCGAGAAATAAGTTCTCAGGAGAGAAGAGAAATAAATTAAGCAAGTTGTAGGAGGTCCAACAATTATGTGATACATATATATATATAATATTTTCATCCTCCTGGTTAATTTTTGCATGTATTATGAGTTCAAAATTTTTATATAGATATTTTGTGAGAGGTCTCTACACACAAGAAATCCTGACTCGAAACCATGGACATGTAACCATAAGGAACCCATTAATTTTCTTTTTTTCGTAATGACATCCTACAAAGAAAAAAGACAACAAAGTATTCGGCAAATTTATTATTCTTGGCTCCTGTTGTAGAGTTGTATATAAACGCGACATCTTTCACTTCTATTTGTGTTGGCTACAGCAGGTCTAGCCAAGTACTTGGAACTTGAAGCCTTATACCATCACATTCAACATGTTATTTGCTAGATGAAGGCAAAACAAAAGAAGTTATTTGCCGGATGAAAGCCAAAAAAAAATAATTGGTATTTGCTAGTGAAGCAGACAAATTTGATTTGTTCAATGGTTTTTTCGAAAGACAATGAAGATTTATTAGTTGCCTGAACCATTACTTTTCTCATCAACCAAACAGAAAAGACTTTTCTTCGTTATTCTTTTTTTGGTCAGTTCTGTTGTTTTAAATAGACTTTAAAAAGAAAATGATTGTGTTCATTCACCTCTCTAATCACTGTTTATGGACATGACAGATTTCCAATTCTCTTTAGTTTTGAACAATTAGTTGTAACTCGAGATGTGTGTGGAGGCAAAAGACTCGTGATTGGAGAGACTAGTATTGTTTCTATTCTGCGATGGCGTAAAAATAATTAAGTACATTTTCTTAGGTGCTTTAGAAAAATCTTGCATGATAAACCTTATTTTTTTTTAAACGATCATTGTAATATATGATTTATTCCATATTTTATAAACTGTTTAAAGCTTGTAATAATTATACAAATATAAAAAATAAAAAATTCATCATAATTAAATAGAACTTGGGGTTTTTAGTTTTTTCTTCACGGTCCTTTAAAAAATATTGTCCTAAAAGTGAAACAAAATCTAGAGAAGCAACAAATTTGATTTGTTCAAATGGCTCTTCCGAAAGACAATGAAGATTTATTACTAGATGTAATTGGGTTGAACCATATGCAGTAGATAGTGAGATTTGAATGGCGAATGCAACTACGGGACCCTACTCATTTAGTTAATCGTGTTGTATGATTCAACATTACTCTATAACGTCGTATTCAGGTTTATTAAGGTCGTATTCAACGGACTTTTAATTACGCTCAATTTTTTTTTATCTATATATATAAAGGCGGAAGGTCTTATTTTTATTAAAACTCATCATTTATATATTATTTATAAAATAAATTTTTACTTAATCATGATACATCAAAAATCATAAAAGAACAGCCATATATAATTGTACAATTTATTCATACAATACATAATTAAAAATGAATTATTGTTTTCCGAATAATGCTCGTTAAATGTGATTATCTTGATTATTTCCTCTTGGACTTGGGCACTTAATCACTGAGTGCCATGTTGTTTATGGCACATGTTCGTAGACTAATCTACTGTTTCTTGATATCCAATTATTTTAGAAGAGAGAAGAAGCAATTAAAATTGTGTCTTTTTTATTTCTTATCATTATTGGTGTTGAAGGTCGTCCTCATTTGCTTTCACTCACAATTGCAGACTTCATATGTTAGTTGCATTATTTATAACAGCACCTACGTTGTTTTATTAAAATATTCACCACTGATAATATTAACTGTAAAATAAATTGTATTTCTTGTGATTATGTACTTCTAAATATGGCCTTCCTTTGTACAACACCTTCTCAAGACAATTTTGTACCCAAAATTTGGTACTTGACTATAAATCATGCTTTGGTACGAGGATTGGTTAATAATGTAGAATTTAGACAGCATCTGCAGCACTGGTTTCAACTGGTGTGTTCTATGTTATGAAGTCTACGTTGTACAGCTTGATTGTGAATCTCTGTTCTTTGTCCTCTCTAACTGGACTTTTATGCTTGTAGCTTAATAAAGTTCAACTCTTGTAAATGATAAGAACTAGAAGGCTTCCCAGAAAAATGAAACCATTCTTTATTCAAATATAGTCAGAGAGAGCCTAGAGTAGTGGCTGTTTAGTTCTTTTTGTTCTGGCCTTTTTGGCCCCTATCTCACCCAAAAAAAAATATATAGCCAGAGAGAAATAAATCTCTGTATGCAAAATTGCCTGTGAAAAATTGTTGCACTTGTATCATGCCACCATGTTGAGGGATTGAAGCTTTTATCCTTCTGGAATGTGTCTTTTTATGTGCAGAGATATGGCGTTCTTGGTTCTGTTTCCATTGCTTAGTTTTGGCTCCTTCCGTTTAATTTTTTTAACAGATTAGATTGGATTTTAAATAGATAGGTCATTAAGTCATCATCATGTCCTAATACTTTTAGTTTTGCGTATTCTATTTTTGCAGTTGCACTCAGAAGTCTTGCTGAACCATGGACTTCATGAGTGTTTTGAAGGAGCTATTGAAGTTGGAAATCCTGATGCATTGCTTCTGGCTCTGAAAATCAGAGAAAAAGTTTCTGCTGACAGTGCAAGATTTGGGAAACTTTTGCCAGATCCATTCAGTCCCGACAAAAATTTTTCTGCTGACCATCTGGCTTCTCTTCCTAATTGCTTGAAGGTGGTGTGGGTTTTGTTGCTGTGATCCATACACGTGCATGGTGTAGATATCACTATTGGGGAAATTATAACTTTTAACAAAAACAAGTCCTGATCATTGTTTTTTTTTAAATGGCAGGAATTAACTTTTTGTCAGCCTCGTGTACACAATGTGTGGCCTGTTCTGGTAAACATTCTTTTACCTGATAGAGTTTTGCAGGCTGAAGATGCAATGTCTGTTTCAAATTCCTTAACGAAGCATAAAAAGAATTGGAATTCTAGCTTTTCTGTCGAAGAGATTGCAAAGAACTTCCAGTGCTTCTGCGAGGTGATTATTGAGGGATCCCTTCTCCCATCATCTCATGACCGCAAACACTTGGCCTTTGATGTTCTGCTTCTTCTCCTTCCTTGCCTGCATGCATCTTTTATTCCGATTAGTCTGTCTGCCAAACTTGTTCAGTGCATGATTGATGTACTTTCTACGAAGGATTCTTGGCTCTATAAAGTGGTGCAACATTTTCTTAAAAATTTATCTGATTGGGTTGGGAACAATGATGTGAGAAGGGTCTCTGTCATTGTGGCTTTACAGAAGCACAGCAATGATAAATTTGATTGCATTATACTAACAAAAACAGTCAAGGATTTAATGGCAGATTTCAGAACTGAATCTGGTTGCATGCTGAACATGTTTGTGGATGAAAGTCATGCTTCTGAGGAACCTTCAGATTAGAGCCAAACAAACAGATGACAATTTAGAATAGGTTCTGTTGAAGACAAGGATTCACATGGAACCATGGGAAATTCTGATATTTATTATTATTTTTTTTAATAACATGGATTGTGGAATCCCTCCCCGGTATGTTGAAAATTTTGAAGCTGGATATAGGAGCAAAGTTTCGGGTTCAAAAATAAATTTTGAAGTTTCTAGCAGTTCAGGGATTGTTCACTGCATCTCTTCGCACTGAACTGACATCCTTTGACTTACAAGAGAAATTTAGGTGTCCGAAAGCAGCCGCCTTGAGTGCTCTTTGCAGGATTTGTATTGAGTAGCTCCAGTTATTGTTGGCAAATGCTCAGAAAGGAGAGGGGCCTCGTGCTTTGCCAAATTTCCTTGAGCCAAATGATGTTGGCTCGTACTTTATCCGGTTTCTTAGCACTTTGTGCAATATTCCTTCAATTTCTCTCTTTCGGCATTTGGAAACGGAGGAATAAGACACTGAAAAAATTGCAAGCAATGGAAACTTCACTTTCAAGAGAGGTACTTTCTGTGGTCTTTTTCAGGTTTATGAGCATCCCAATCCATTTTGAATTTCAAGGTCTGTTTCAAATTTTAGATTGGATGAAGTGAATCAGACCACAATTTAACAAAAAACTTTGAAATGAGTGAGGTTTAGAATCAGGGGAGGGTGTTTCCAATGGTTTATTTTCCTAATAAAGGCAAAACAATTTCATTCATTTTAGGGTAGGTTTGATTCTGATGTAAGACAACTTACTGATCCCTTGTTCTGTGGTCTTGTAAATTGTGTCTTCTAGCCTTCTAAGACATGTTCTGTTGAACTACTTTGAACTGAAGTTTCAGATGAAAGCCTATTAATTACTTTTAGTTCAGTCTTTCGGTTGCTTGGTTGTTATATCTGCTTTTGTATGCTCTTTGACATGACATACAAATTCTTAAATTCTTCGATGGCAGGAAAGGAATTGTGGGCTTAGTGGTGATGCAAATAGGTTGCAACTTGCATGCATTAAGATGCTCATCCAGTTGCTTTTGCAAATGCTCCTTTGACCAAGGGAATACTTACACGCAGTCTCTGAGCTTATTATATGCTGTAAGAAACCTTTCCCTGATCTCCTTGATTCTCCTGGAGAAGATGGTTTAGATGGTGATGATGCACCTGCAGTAACAATGGATGTTCTTGTGGATACATTGCTTTCATTGCTGCCACAGTCGTCAGCTCCTATGCGAACTTCTATTGAGCTGGTGTGATTTTGGGCTTGTGGCTTTTAAATGATTTTACATTTATGCTATTGTTCACTCGTTTTGATTTTAATCCTATGATGGTAGGGTAAAGTTCCCCATTGGCTTGACAATCATTGGTGGTCAACAAGTCAACTTTCTTTTGTGCGTGAGCGTGCCACTACTAGTAGTTCAAGACCGTAGCAGACTTTTAAAAAATAGATAACTTGCACCCCAAGTTACTGACTTTTAAACAAGCAATTGTGAATTTGGGTGAGGAATATCTCCCAAGTAAATTCTTTTCTTGCCTCAGAATGGTAAGGACTTCACAATTTTTCACATTACAAAATTGGTAGTTCTTGCCAGAATATATGAAAAGAAAATGAACTGTTTAGGCAAAACTGCCTATTACAAGACTCAAAAAGAGGAAAAGCCAACTCCAGAAAAGACAACAGAGCGTTGGACTTCGACTTCTGCCTGAGTAGTTGTTTCTGAAATGGGTTGGATTGGCTGTGTCTGTGATGGATTGGATCGTCAACACCTTCAACTGATGAGTTTCAGCTGGAAATCGATAACAACGTTTGAGTTTGGCAGAGCTTCAATTTATTTCGAGCCATGGAAGGCTTGTTGAACGGGCAGAACTGAGGCCTTTCCAGTCTGGAGGGGATAGAAGTGGCTAGCTTGATGGTCACTGAGCTGGAGCTGCGCTATGGTGCTTGTTTTGCTTGACCAAGGCTTTCTGTAAATTTGTTGAGGTTTTCATATTTGTGAAAAACCCTGACTCTACTTGACTTGGCTTTGTGCTGAACCAAATTTGTAACGAGAGAAATCTCACTTTGTAAAACTGTTTCTCTGAACTGAACCGAAAACAGAGATTTGAATTCTAACTGATTTGTTTCTTGTGGCTCGATGAGCTTTGGTCACTTCAGTGTTTGAAGGCTTTTGAGATCAATTGATCATTTTGAGTTTGTCAGTTATGACTTCGAGAGTTTTTGTCTTGTTGATTTTTTGGATATCCTTTGATCTGTTCACCTCCTCTCATATTTATAGGAAATGCTGGAGTGGAGGGTTTTTTAATCTTTAAAAATGAGAGGCAAATCTTTAAAAGATCTTTTCTCTTTTCAATATCATAAAGTAAGGAAGCTATTTATTTTGGCAGAGAAGAGCCATCAACAATCAACTTTCATGGAGGTCTTTTCCTTGCTTTTCTGAAAGAAAGACCAACTCTCTTTGTTCTTTGTTTGTTCCTTGCAAAGAGAAAGAACACAATCTACCATGCTGGTCAGTTTGCTTTTCCTATTGAACAACTCCCTTGCTCCCTACTTATCTCTTGGAAAGGTCACCTGCTTTGTTGTAGAGTCTCTCTCTCTCTCTCTCTCTCTCTCTCTCTCTCTCTCTCTACATATATATATAAAGGAATTTTGATCTTCTTCCTTTGGCTGCAAAAATGGAGAAGTCCTCCTGTAAGACATGCCTTCATTAACTTCCTATCAACTCCTCTGTGATAGTTGAAAATTTTGACTTTTCAATAATCAGGAAGTCACGTGGGAGTTTTCTTGAGAAAAAGATCTGTTGTTTTTGCCTTTTTGGGATAGAGACCAAGTTGTGAGATTTTCTCAGAAGCTGGGCTTTTATCAAAACTGTGTGTATCAGTTTTTTTTCATTGTCAATAGTGGTATTTTATTTATTTCAGATCATGGCTATTTTTGTAATTTGTTGAAAAAGGTCTGGCTTCTCTAGTGTTTTGGTTCTTTCCTTTTGATTCTTGTAGACGAAAGCCTAAATGTTCGGTTCATAGGCCTCTCGACAAAAATAGGCTGGCGTACAGAATTTTGGCCCAAACAGCTATGCCTGAAATGCAAGCCCACTTCTATGATCATTGTCATTGATTTGATGTTACAATGTTGTGAAATTTTTTAATATCTAGGTTGGCAATTCTTCTCTGATTAATAATCATGCACTGCCACTGATACTTGACTGTTGTTTTTCCTTCTAATTCTGTACTTTAATTAGTTGGGCTTTTTAGTTCACTCAGCTGATGCTAGATTAGTAGATTTCATGCTGGAGCAACATTATTAGATAAAGATACTTCGATGAACTGCCAATGTATCTATTTTAGATTTCTCCTGTGTCTGTCTATACATAGATGTGGGCACTTATCAAAAGTGTCACTTTTCCAAGCAAAGCTATTTCAAGCTAAAATTTACATGACTTTATCTGGCATTTGTGGTAGGTTTTTAAATACTTCTGCGATGATATCACGGCTGATGGTCTGTTGCGGATGTTGATGGTCATTAAGAAGAACTTGAAACATGCTAGACATTAGGGGTGGTTGCGGTTCGGTAACCGCGAATTTTTACTCAAACCGCAAACCAACCGACTATTTGCGGTTTGGTGATTTTTGAAACCGCAAACCGACCGCGTTTTGCGGTTTACCGCATTGCGGTAAACCGCAAAAATGCGGTCGGTTACCGCGAATTTGCGGTTTAAAACCGCAAATTCTCAAGCATTCACAAAAATATAAATTTACAACCCAAATAAATAAATACACAACCTCAATTTCTCAAGCATATATAAATTCACAATCGATTCCAATTCTCAAGCATTTACAACCTAAGAAAATTAAAGTTACAATTCCAAACATTCCAATTAAAGTTAAACTTCTCAAGCATTCCAATTCCAAATCCTTTAAATTTACAAACCAAAAGCAAAATGAATTAAAGTTACAACCAAAAAGAAAAATCCAATTAACAGTTAATTAAAGTTACAAACTAAAAGGAAAAATGCAATACACCAATGTTACAAACTCAAGTGTTGGTGGTGAGTGGATTTGAAGAACCCCTTTGTGTTGTTTGAGCACCAATGCTATCTACAAATAAAACAACATAGTTTAGTACATTTTATTATAAGAAGAAGCATAAATAACATTAGCATAAATAAACTAATTACTTACAAGTTGTCATATCTTCCATTTCCTTGTAGAATTCAACCTCATCATCTGTTGGTTCCTTGTAAAAGGAAAATTCGTCCGCTCTAAGCCAATCACTAGTACACACTAATGCCTCTACCATTTTAGGATGCAAAGAGCTTCTAAAAGGATCCACAATCCTCTTGCCTAGGCTAAAAGCATTTTCACTAGCAACCGTAGAACTTGGAATTGCAAAGATATCCTTGGCAACTTGTGAAAGAATAGGATATCTTGTTTGGTTCCCTTTCCACCAATTCAAGAGAAGAGAAGGGTTTACAATTTTACTTAATTATTCATAGAGTATAGCCGTGCGGCTATACTTTGCGGTTTGCGGTAACCGCAAATTTTGAAAATCAAATACCGCAACCGCAACCGTAAATGCGGTTCGGTTCTTAATACCGCGATTGCGGTTCGGTTTGCCGCGATTGCGGTTTTATTGCGGTAAAATATCGGTTGGTTTTTGCGGTTTTTCGGTTTAAAATGCCACCCCTACTAGACATAAGAGGCTGATAGGGACAACATTATTGACGACGACAATGACGATGATTTTATTAACATTGAAGAAGATGAGGCCATTGATGCTGAGACATGTGAAACAGGTGAGAGTGATGAACAGTCGGATGACTCTGAGGCTATTGATGCAGTTGAGGAAGTTATCAAAGAAATTCCTGAAGCTTCTGATGATTCTGATGGAGGATGGGATGATGATAGTGTTCCAAATGAATGCTGATCCAGCCCAGATATGCAAAGCGAAAAAGAATGTAGCTGGGGCTGACACTGCACATCACCACCTCATGCTGTTTAAGCTTCGTGTTCTGTCGTTGCTAGAAATTTACCTATATGAAAATCCAGGCAAGTGTGCGGTATTGAAATTAGCTGGGGTACAAAACAACTTGCATGATGTTTTGCAAGCACAAATTCAAAAAGATATTTCTTCCATTTAAGTTTAATTGATTGAGGAGGAAGTTATGTGTGTTTCATAATGAAAATTGGGATTTATAAATCATGATATTTGATGTGCACGGTACTTTTTTTTTTTTTCCTCTCTCTCTCTCTCTTTTTGTTTTTGTGCCTCTGGTTGACTCGATTGCACAGGTAAACCACAGGTTTTGTTGGTGCACTCAAACTTGGCTCAGGCTTATTGAACCACCTAGTGCAGAAAGTAGTGAACAGATTGTTCAGGAAATATGGGGAATTCTGCTGTAAGCCCGACATGTTTAATTCAATTTCCTCCTTATAATTTATGTTATATTATGATACATTGGTGAATAAGGCTGAGTATAATGGTTAACTTAACCTTATTCTAAGTTTTTAGGCCCAAGATACTTTGATTTACGAAAGGCCAAGAAGGTTAGTGTGAGTAGATTGGCCCTCCGATACGTTTTAAGAGGCCAACTAGGGTTTTAGTGCTAGGCTTAGGGCTGGCCTATTAGGTGACACATTTACAAATGAACATTATAGGATTTACCTAAGTTGGTTACAGAGAAAAAACATCCAAAAAGGAAAGGGAGTTCGGAAAAGGGAAAAAGGATTTTCTGGAGGCAGACTGACGACTGAAGCTTAGAGAGGAGGGTTTGAGAAGTTAACAATTGTTTCTTCTTCTGAACTTTTGATATTAAGAAACTAGACATCCCCAGCTTTCTATAAATTTAAAGATGTTCGAATTTGGACAAGTATACAATTTTCTAAGTTGGTCCTGTGACGTTGATTCTGTGGGAGCGATTTCTTTCCACGAGAATATTCGATTGAAAGATTCTCCTTTCTTCTTCGCTACCTCTTTCTCCCTGCAAAATAGATCGAAATAAGAGGACCACACCTGGGGGGTATGGGCTAAAGGACCTCCGATGCCTAAGTTAGTTCAATTGATTCGTAGAGAAAACAATAGCTAAATAGGGTACGGAGATATATATATATATATATATATAAGGTGTAAACCGAGTGGCTGGAGCCATGAGTGGTGGCTGGAGCCTTGTATAAAAGGGAGAGAGAGTATGGTGACTAGGATTTGTGAGGGATAATTTCTGCAGAGTTTCAATAGGAATTTAGACGCACCTCAACCCTTGTGTGTAGCCATCTATTTATAGGGGCCTCAGAGGCTAGGGTTTCAGAGGAATAATTCCATAGATGGAAAGGAATTATTCCTCCCCGATTTGGCGAGCTTGGATTAATTAGGGATTTGATTTAAATCAAATCCCTAATTATGGTAGGAGTCAAATCAATCCTAATTTAATTAGGTAACTCCCAATTTAATTGGGTAACTCCCGATTAAATTAACTCTCAATTAGGTCAAATAATCCCCAAATAGAAGGAAATATTTGACCTATGGTTTTGATTTAATTTGGTTCTCAGAAATGCCCCCCAGCTTCTGCATGGCACGTGGTGGCATATAGGAGATGTGGATTGCTTGTTGGGCTGTCCAGCTGTAATCGGGCTTCTTTCTTGGATTGGGGCTCCTACTCGAAGGAGGTTTTTGACTTGCTAATTTTCTGAACACCCAGTTGGAATGGGCTTTTGCCTTTTCTTGGAGTTGGGTTCCAGTAGGAATGGGCTTGTAATTCCTTCTTGACCTAAGATGCCCAAACTGTGTAAATGCATGGCTTCTCTTCACATCGCAAACTTAACTTCTTTACTTTCCAGCTTGAGAGAGATCTTGGAGAATTTGTACTGCTTGTCGAAGAGAGAAGTCATCGTACATTCCAAGGTAAGTCGAGCACATATGTTTCGTTTTCTTCGTCTTTTCTTCTTTTTTGCGTCAAGGGCCAGCTGGGGGAAGCTCAACTAGTTGTCATCGTGACAGGTGACAGTTGGCAGTGGGCAGCAGCTGTGGTGGAGTAGATGCGCACAGGTGGACCAGCTGCTACCTATCGTCGCAGGTCCGGGCTAGAGCATGCTGGGCCTCATGCGTTGCAGGCCACGTCAGCTGAGCGAGTATCGGGATGAGGTTGATGGTCTGCCCCCTGCTTAGGATGTTGAGAGAGGGAAGCAGAACTTTTTAGACTTTGATGATATGCCTGAAGAACAAGATGAGTGTTCTGCTGAATCTCTCCTCAAAGAGGAAGGTCGATGTCAAGTCTTCAAGTAATGGAGTTGTGGCTTCGCGGGCGAAAGATGTATCTCCGTTAAGGAAGAAACCAAGGCTCCCTTCTGCTGAGAATACAAAAGTATGAGCTGCTCCCCCTTCATCTGCTAGGGTTAAGCACCTCTGTCAGCGTAGACAACAAGAAGGTTGGCGGTATGCGAAACACTCGGAACGTCCCACTCAAGCCTTCTGCTGACAAGCTTGGAAGCCGTGATCTACTCTGGGAAGTGGCCTTCTCGCGAACTAGTTCACCTGCTAAGAGGCAAAGAAATGTTGGTATTCCTTTCCGAAGTAAAGAGTCGTCTGCAGCTGTCAAGGGATGGAGATTACACTGGGAGGTCTGCTCATTTGCCCAACCATTGTGATCCAGCTGTTAAGTCACAAGTAGTCAAGCGTGGAGTCAATTCAGCATCGTTGATTCCTTCGGAGGTGAGGATGACAGTGGCTAAGAAAGTGAGAGAGTCATCTACCCGGGTGAAGGGTTCTTCTGCAATGTCAGCGGCTGATCCCAAGGTGTACAAGTCCAATCTTGCAGGGGATGCAAACATGTCTGATCTGATAAAGATGAACTTCATGTCAAGCCCATTTACCTGCTTCAACCTGGTTGACCATATCTGTCAAGCTGGCGATCTTGATACCTTCACAAGTCTTCCCTTGGAAAAATAAAGGGAAGCAACATTTCATCTGCTTCAAAAAAGAGTAGTTTTTTGCTGCTGAGACTATCCGGAACTCGTCTGTTGTTGCCCTCTCTTCTGCTCAGCTCAGCGAGCTGGAGAAGAAGAATGCTAAACTGGCTAGCAAGCTTTCTACCGAGCAGACCCGTTATGAAGAAGAGGTCTGATTTGAGGGCGATGATATTGGAGCTGAAAAGCTCCCTTGCGGAGAAGGATTTCAAGCTCAGCTCTTCTGCTGCTGACTTGGCTAGTTGAAAAGATGTCTTCTTCCGTCTTGAGTGCAAGAATGCTAACATCTCCCTTAATTATGACAAGCTCCTAGCTAGATTTCGTGTCTTCCACAAGTCTGCTGAAAAATCCGAGTCTAAAGCCACCAAAGATGTGTACAAGTTGGGTTACCTGCACTATGTGGATGATGCTCCCTTTTATGCAATCGAAGATGTAGACATCGAGCGCTCTGCCCTGACTTATTCCCTATGCAAGGGTGGAGTCAATTCAGCATCGTTGATTCCTTCGGAGGTGAGGATGACAGTGGCTAAGAAAGTGAGAGAGTCATCTACCCGGGTGAAGGGTTCTTCTGCAATGTCAGTGGCTGATCCCAAGGTGTACAAGTCCAATCCTGCAGGGGATGCAAACATGTCTGATCTGATAAAGATGAACTTCATGTCAAGCCCATTTACCTGCTTCAACCTGGTTGACCATATCTGTCAAGCTGGCGATCTTGATACCTTCACAAGTCTTCCCTTGAAAAAATAAAGGGAAGCAACATTTCATCTGCTTCAAAAAAGAGTAGTTTTTTGCTGCTGAGACTATCTGGAACTCGTCTGTTGTTGCCCTCTCTTCTGCTCAGCTCAGCGAGCTGGAGAAGAAGAATGCTAAACTGGCTAGCAAGCTT
Source organism: Prunus persica (assembly GCF_000346465.2). Classification (NCBI taxonomy): domain Eukaryota; kingdom Viridiplantae; phylum Streptophyta; class Magnoliopsida; order Rosales; family Rosaceae; genus Prunus; species Prunus persica. The sequence goes on along the minus strand of NC_034013.1, from coordinate 3,343,001 downwards.
TCTACCGAGCAGACCCGTTATGAAGAAAAGGTCTGATTTGAGGGCGATGATATTGGAGCTGAAAAGCTCCCTTGCGGAGAAGGATTTCAAGCTCAGCTCTTCTGCTGCTGACTTGGCTAGTTGAAAAGATGTCTTCTTCCGTCTTGAGTGCAAGAATGCTAACATCTCCCTTAATTATGACAAGCTCCTAGCTAGATTTCGTGTCTTCCACAAGTCTGCTGAAAAATTCGAGTCTAAAGCCACCAAAGATGTGTACAAGTTGGGTTACCTGCACTATGTGGATGATGCTCCCTTTTATGCAATCGAAGATGTAGACATCGAGCGCTCTGCCCTGACTTATTCCCTATGCAAGGAGGAACTGAAGAGCAGGCAGCTAGAGATGATGGAGCAGAGGAGGACGCAGTTGATGAGATGATGGCAGATGTCGTGAAGTAGGCAGGTGGAGCTATTGAAGGCATGGATGATCAGGTGGATGTCGAAGAGGCTGCAGATCAAGGGCCCCCTGCTGGTATCTCGGAGTAGATGAAGACTTCTTTATTTGTTTTCAGCTTTTGTAGTTTGCTTTCTTGTTTAGAATAATTGGTCTTATTCGACCATCTTACTTTTGTTGAACTTGGATAGTTGGTCAGCTTGCTATGAAAATTTCAGTTATCTTTTTCTCAATTCTAAATTTCATATTGACTTGTGAACTGCTTGAGTAACCAACTTGTATTTTGATTGCACATTTCCCTTTGTAGATTTATAAGTGCCAGGTTCCCGCTTGAGGGACTCCGGCGTGTTCTGCATATCCCGTAGGATGTTTTCCCTTATGAAGTTGACAAGTTCCAAGGTCCCCCGTAAGGGACTCCGGGCATGTTCTGCACATCCCGTAGGACGCTTTGGTTGCTGCCCCGCGTCTTCCGAAAGACGCTGCCTATGGGCAACTGCATGACTATCCTGCCCCTTTAGGAAATGGATAGGAACCTGGATACCTCCCTCAGGAAGCATGGAGACCTCCCTTAGGAAATTTCTAGCCCACCCTGCGTCTCCCTGAGGACGCTTCTTTGAGGGCTACTTCTCCCATAAGACTCTTCTGATCGTTGCCCTGCGTCTCCTTTAGGACGCTCTTTATGGGCAACTGTGTGACTATCTTACCTCCTTTAGGAAACGGATAGGAACCTGGATACTTCTTCAGAAAGCATGGAGACCTCATTTTGGGAAATTCCTGGCGCACCCTATATCTCCCTTAAGACTTTTCTTTGCGGGCTGCGTCTCTTGAAGGACGCTTCTGGTCGTCGCCCTACGTCTTCATTAGGACGCTTCTCATGGGCAACTTTTTTGTTTGTTTTTTGTGGGCAGATGAGACATTCTAGAATGAGAAACTGAACATATATTGATATTCATAAGATTACAGTGCTTTATTCGAAAATGGAAATAACTGGGCACAAACACCTGTAACTTCTAGCAGTTGCTTCTCTTCTTCATAAATGTGCAGGGCTCAGTCATCCACTTGGGATTGAGCAGACGGGAGGAAGCGCCACGGATAATATTTTCAGAAATGGTAAGCATTTCATTGTCGTGGAATTTCCTTCCCATTTATGATGTCCAGTGTGTAGCTTCCTCTGCCCCCGAACCGGCTGATCACATAAGGGCCCTCTCAGTTAGGATTCATCTTTTTTGACCCTTGTCTCAGTGCAGTGATGAAAGCCTTTCTTAGCACGAGATCGCCTGGTTGAAACTGTCTGATCTTGGCTATTCTGTCGTAGTAAGACTTCAACTGCTGCTGATAGGAGGCGACCCAGATAATAGTCTTCTCACGCTCGCCCTTAAGTAAGTCAAGGTTGAGCCTCATCTGCTCGGAGTTCTAATCAACATTGCCCACCTCAAGGCTTATGGAGGGGACAGTGATATGAGGAGTGATGATCGCTTCTGTCCCATAGGCGAGGGAGAATGGGGTTTCGCCAGTCGATCTTTGTTTAGTGGTGTGTGATAAGCCCATAGTATTCTAAGGAGCTCATCCACCTATTTTCCTTTGACGCCTTCTAGCCTTTTCTTCAAGCAGTCCAATATGACTTTGTTGGATGTCTCAGTCTGTCTATTTCCTTGTGGATACCTCGGGGTGGGCAGGTGTTGCTTGATCTTATATTTTGCAAAGAAGGCAGTGATCTGCTTGTCAATGAATTGTGAGCTATTGTCGATAACCAACGACTGTGGGCAGCCAAATCGATAGATGATGTTTCTCCAGATAAATCGCTCCACATTAGCTTCTTTGGTAGAGGATAGAGCTTCGGCCTCGATCCATGTAGTGAAGTAGTCAGTGGCGACAATCATCATGTCTTTCTTGGCGGGTGCCGGTGGCAAGGGACCCACTAGGTCAATGGCCTATTGCATGAATGGCCATGGGCTGTTTTGCAAATAGTAGACTTCGGTAGGCAGGTTAGGGATCGGCTTGTATCGCTGGCAACAATCACATTTCTTGACATATTCGGTAGAGTCATGGCGCTTGATAGGCTAGAAGTAGCCTTGTTTAGAGCCTTCCAGGAGAGTGACCTGCCCCCAGAGTAGTTGGAGATATATATATACATATGTAAGGTGTAAACCGGGTGGCCGGAGCCTTGTATAAAAGGGAGAGAGAGTATGGAGCCTTGTGTGTGTATATATATATATATATATATGAATGTGTGCCTATACGTCTGTAAATAAGTAACTGTATATGTGATTATATCATTTGATTGCGAGGTTTGTATGTTTGCAAGTAACATGGTTGCTACCTAAGTTTGTTGTAAGTGTGTATACACCATGATAAGTAGGTATGATTAAGTCATATACAAGTCTTAATACACCATTCAACCATGAGGCCTCGTGCGTGGAGGTACACAACAAGTTTAAGGCTCACAATGTGGGTGTCACCGATAGGTGACACTCAATAAGTTATAAGGTTCACAATGTGGTTGTTACCGACAGGTGACATGTTGTCTGTTATAAGGCTCACATTGTGGGTGTCATCGACAGGTGACAAGTATGTTATAAGGCTCACATTGTGGGTGTTGCTGACAAGTGACGACAATGCCCCTTTTTCTGTCAATATAAGTTTTTGATGGGCCTTTAGTACTAAAGGATCATTCTAGTTCAATTTTGATAATTAAGACCATGCATTCATTCTCATGCTAGGCATACAAGCATATGATTATAAGGCTATGTATTTGTATATTTATAAATATATATATATATATATATATATATATACAATCCTCTTCTATTGAGGGATCTCTCAAATAATTTTATTTGAGGGACAACCTTTAGTGTCCCATACAAATATTTTTTTTCAACGATCCAAATCATCTATTTTTTAAATCAACATTCATAGATCATCCTTGTAAAAAATTAGATAAATCGGAAATCGTTTCGATGTCCAATTGTGTCCTACAAAATCAATGAATACAGTACTTCAAAAAAGTACTAAAATTTCAATAACACAATTGATGGTCAAACAATATCGGATTCAAGAGATTTTTTGTAGAGATGATCTTTGAATGATTATCTAAAACGTAGATAGTTTGGATTAGTGAAATACAATGTCAAGTGGGCCCTACAAAAGTGTCCCTTAAATAAGCTAATTTGAGAGATCCCTCAATGGAAGCTCTCAGTATATATATCTTGTATATTTGTAATTGTTTGAGCTTGTTCGAAGAATGTTCTAGCTACTTACTGAGTTTATCTCACTAGTAGTTTATTGTGGTTCCAGGTACCGAAGTTATTGAGGAGTAATAGAAGGCTTAGCGGCAGTAGTCCTTGGTCATGGTCCCATAGGGTTTCCGTTCTCTAGACTTAGTTGATAAAAAACAAAAATAAGTGGTTGACACATAACCTTCTTTGAAAATTTGCTTTTCTTCCACTAGATTTACTTATTTCATTTTGAGCTAAGATTTCGTTTGGTGACCCTTGAGTTTCTTTAAGGAATTAATGACAGTTGGTTTCAATTATAATTCAATTGACATATCTATTTATTATTAGGCAGAATAAGTAGCACCTTTCGGAGTACGTAAGGGGGTGTTACAGTTGGTATCAGAGCAATGTTCTAAGGGACTATTAGCTCTTTAGACTGTAGGATTTGTGAAAGTAGATGGGACCAGTTCACTGCCAAGTCATAGGTGTGTACTTGTTCGCTATCTTGAATTCCTTGTACTTTGTTTGATTGCTCTTAAACCCTATGTTTAAATTGTTTGCATCTTATAGTATAACTCTGAAAGCATAGGAACATGGGAAGCATCCGGCGTTTAATAGGTACCATTCGTGTCAACCAATCACGAATGGAATTCTAGTTAATTAGGGAGGTAATTAAGAAACAGAAGGAAGATGAGTTGCAAAGAGAAAAGTTTGAGTTGCAACGACGGCGTCGTCTTTATGGAGGACTAAGATGGAGTGTGCGGCTACAAGGGAGAGTCTTAGGTATGCTGTGAAGCTCGGGTTACGCGTTTTTAGGATATGGCGAAACATTAATCAGCAACTTCGACACAAGAATCTCCTATTGAAGGCTATGAAACCTTCGCCTCTTGCTAAATCACTTGTTGAGACTTTCGATACCCCCACTAGTGGACAGATAATAGTACTTGATCTGTTCCCCGTTAAGGAGAACAGTATCTTTATGACAGCGTGAAGTGAGAGGGACGACTAGATAGTCACTTATAGTTTGATTGACGTGTACGAATCTAAGTTTTGAATTGGCCACTGGTATTTTGTGTGTTGGATTGTATTAAGTTAGTACTGGAAAATGATGTTTCTTTGCTCCTATGTTTCCCCATTACTTAAATTAAGACGTCTCCTTTGTATCTAAAAGGACATAGTTATGGCTGGAAGTAGTAGGGGCAGTCGTGGAGAAAACAGCCAGGAAGGAGTCCCGAATAACATTCAGGACTTTTTCCGCATGAAGACTTCATTGGGGAATACCATGCATAGAGGGATTGGAGGGTCGAACAGAGTGGTGGAACAGTTTAGGAAGAATTTGCCCCTGGTTTTCGAGGGTGAGGAATGGATCAGCGAGTTGAAGAGTATTTTTACCTACATTGACTGCCCGGTTGCACAAAAGGTGACTTGTGTAACCTTTATGCTTAAGAAAGGGGCAAGGCACTAGTGGGAATCGGCTCGTCGTGCATATGACATCGCCAAAAATCCCATGAGGTGGGATCGATTCAAGGAGATATTCTACTACAAATATTTCCATGCACCCTTGAGAACGGACAAGAAATATAAGTTTATCCAACTCACTCAGGGGTCAATGACGATATTAGAGTACGAGCAAAAATTTGAAGAGTTGATGAGATTTGTGCCTTACTTGGTGGACACTGAATAATGTAAGGCTAGGAGGTTTGAGAGAGGCTTAAGGGCTGAAATAAGAAGAGCTATTGAAATTCTAGAGCTCCCAACTTATGGCTCTATCCTGATAAGGGCATAAATTCTAGACAAGACAGAGAAGCCTATCGCAGTTGCTGAAATGAAGGTCAAGGGACAAACTTTGCACTGAAGAGACCATGAAACAAGGATAACAGGAAGGGGTGTGATAATCAGAATAAATGAGGCAAGAAGCCAAAATTTTATGGCACAGAGAAGAGAGACGTCCCAATCTGTGACACGTGTGGTAAAAACCATGGGGGAACCTTCCATAAGAAGACTGGGGCATGCTTCAAGTATGGAAAGACTGGAAATTTCATACAAAACTACCCAAATGCTAAAGAAGATCAAGGGGAAACACAGAAGGACCGAAGGGTATGAGGAAGAGTTTATGCCCTAATTATGAACGAGGCGGACGATGCAGCAGCTGTGGTGGTAGTTACAATCCTAATATCTAGAAAACTTGTTTTTACCTTATTTGATTTCGGAGCTACACATTCTTTTGTATCCTCTAGATTTGCTAGAAAAATTAGTGGTATACCTATTAAGTTAGAAACAAATTTTTCTGTGGCCATCCCTTCCGGGGAGGTGTTGAATTGCAAGGAGGTGCTAAAGGGGTGTGCAATAACTATAGAAAATAGGGAACTTGGAGCGGATTTGGTGATCATGGATAGTATGATATTGATGTTATTCTAGGAATAGATTGGTTGTCCACTCACCGCGCCATAGTGAAGTGTTTTGAGAAGGAGGTTGCTTTCCAACCACCCAATAAAGTTGAGTTTTGTTTTGTTGGTGCTAGAGTGCAATCACTACCAAGGGTGATATCATCATTGCATGCAAAAGAAGTTGTTGCAGAAAGGGTGTGTGGGCTTCTTAGCCAGCGTGTTTGAGGCCAATAAGGAAAAGAGTCAGATGCAGGATATTCAGGTAGTCAAGGACTATGCAGATGTGTTCCCAAATGACAATTGAGTTCGCAACTGAACTTTTACCAAGCACGGCTCTTATATCGAAAAACCCTTATCGATTGGCACCAATGGAGCTTAAAGTATTAAAATAACAGTTACAAGACTTTTTGGATAAGAGATTTATCTGACCAAGTATCTCACTATAGGGAGCACTAGTGTTATTTGTTAAGAAGAAGGATGAGACAATGAGGTTGTGTATCAACTACTGAGAACTCAACCGAATCACTATAAAGAACACATATCCACTTCCGATGATAGAAGATCTATTCGATCAGCTACAAGGAGCTAGTGTTTTCTCAAAGATTGATCTTAGATTGGGTTACCATCAGTTGAAAATTAGAATGGAGGATGTTCCTAAAACTGCGTTTTGCACGCAGTACAGACATTATGAATTTTTAGTGATGCCGTTTGGTTTGACGAATGCGCCAATAGCTTTTATGGACCTCATGAATCAAGCGTTTAAGGAATACTTGGATAAGTTCGTCATTGTGTTCATTGATGACATTTTGGTTTACTCCAAGACTCAAGAGGAACACGAGAAGCATGTAAGAGATGTTTTTGAAATTTTAAGAAATGAGAAACTATTTGCGAAGTTTAAGAAGTGTGAACTCTGGCTTAGTCAGGTGGCACTCTTGGGGGATATAATTTATGGCCAAGGGATCGTTGTACACCCTGGTAAGGTCAAAGCTATGGTTAATTGGTCAACCCCCACTAGCGTGGGGGAGGTAAGAAGTTTCTTAGGACTGGCTAGTTACTAC